>NW_026555332.1:59142436-59361340 GCF_029017545.1 Prosopis cineraria
GAATAGGTATTTTTGAGGTTATAGAAAGGTGATTTGAGGCTTCAGGATAATTCTAAAATTTTTAATTTATTTTTGGATGAATTTTTAGAATAGAGAAGGATGAAATGAAATTGTAATACTAGAAGGATTTGAGGATAAAAAAAATAGTTTATTAGGGTACGAGAATTTTAGGAAAAGAATTTGGGAAGTTAAATGAGGCATAAATCTTAAATTAGTATTAATATGGATTATAGATCTAAGACTTTCTAATTCTTTAAAATTAGAGTTATTTATTTTTAATGTAAAATTAATATATAGTATTGTGAAATAATTATGTAGATTATATTGATAAAGATAGTGGTGAAAAAGGAGGAGTTGTGAAGGGAAACTTGTTATTCAAGACACAAGGTAACCATTATTAATATGTTGTGATAAGTGTGTTTGTGAATGGTTATGTGTTGTTTTGTTGTTTGGAAAAATTATGAATTATTGAAAATAAATACTGTATATTACTTGTTTGAAATTATTGCCAAGTGGGTTAAAAATTTATTTTTGTTTATCATGATGAGATATTATTGTTCGGATATATTCCTGTTTGGATATTTTGAATGATGCATGACTTGTCAGGGTATTTAATGTATGGTGTTAATGGGAATTTCTGTTCGGTTAATTATTACCACGTGGTAGGTAAGCCCTCATTGGACCCAATGAGTGGCGTGTCGCTTGGTTCAACTCACCTTGGGCCTGGTGATTTGGCATCTGAGGCATGATGAAAGGAGGATATAAAGGTGCAGTCATGTAAATTAAATACTTATTCGGTTTGTTGAAAATATTGTTCGGTTAAATATTTTGTGTGCCCACTTAGCAATCGCATGATTAGTTATAATCGCATGCATCATTACATATAAATTTTTGGTTATTGGGACTTTTAAGTCTCATTCCCCCTGTGGTTAATATTTTTACAGGAGCGAGTCCGGCCGAGAGAAAGCACCAGAGGTGTAACTATGATGTATGAAACACCATCTTTACGTTGCCTCTTGTTTTGGATTATACAATGTATCTTGTGCCAACTTAGGACATATCTTCTTTGTGAAGCATGTAAACTCTAATCCTGTTTATTAAAAGTATTTATTTGACCAAGAGGATTATGTTTGTCTCTCTTGATTCATGACCTAATTTAAATATCATGCCATGAGGATCATGACTGTCCCTCATGGTTCTAATTGCTTTTTGAGATATTTTAAGACCTGTGGTATATTGTCTTGGATGTATCATGGTAAGAAAATTTTCTACCATGGTAATGGTTTTAATAATTTATGAAAAATCGGTTTGTATTTTGAGGGTGTTACATATTTCATCTCAAGTGTATGGATTTTTTTTACATACATTAAATTATTAATATTATAATATAATTTAAATTTCCTTAATTAGCCATGTATAAGTTAAATAGTATATTTTACTGGTTAAATAAAGTTGAATAAATTTAGTGACATTATATACAACTTCATCAATATTTTAATTTTAAAAAGCAATATTCTTTATGATAATTTACATGTCTGAAATTAATTCTGATTAAATCATCAAACATCTTTAATTATATTAAAATCAATTTCAAAAAAATAATATTTAAATATGATTAGTTATAACATAATCAATTATAATTAAAATCTATCATATTAATCAATTATAATAACATCCAGTTGTAGCAGTGGTCATTTTAAGTGCTAGGAATAGTTGAAACTTTTTCATTGTCAATGAGAAGCAGGAGAAGGAGAGTTGCTTTGCTCTAGCAATACAATGGAGAGCGAGATTACATTGGTCTATCCAGGTACTGTTATCGCAGTTTGTTGGCTCTATGATGGACCTCATGGAGTGACAATAACCCATGGAGAAGGTTATATAGTTGCATAAAGTATTACTAGGTAAATTGAAGCTTGTAACTTGTTCATTGTATTAGTTGCATCATTTCTAATATATTTGAAACAAAATGGCAAGGAGGTGGCTATAGATACTTCTCATGCCATGATGAAAGATTAAGGTTGAAGGGAAAGGAAATCATATGTGAGTTGCTGGATCACTTTAATAGATTGTATGGTGAGAATGCTACTATGAGAAGAAGAGATGAGAGAAAAGTCATATGTAGAAAGCATGATGTCATTTATGCAAAGGTGAATGGGCTGGAGAAGAAATAGGGGAAATACAATAGTGAAGAGGAGCTTAAGAAAAAGAAATATAAAATGGCAATTATAGTTCTTTGCGTTTCTTAGCTTTTTTTTTCTTTATGGATAACTGCATGACAATCATGTGTAACTTTTGTAAAAGAATGAGGAAGACTTTGCAAGTTTTGTTATTTATAAGTTGGTGTTAATGACTTTGGTTAATATTAATATATCATTTATTACGGGGAACTATTATAGAACAATGAGGAATGGTAATATACGATTATCGTATACCTCTCTCACATTATAAAAATTGTGAAGCTAACCCAAGAGTTTATCATTCAAATTTGACAAATTGGGTAGTGTTATTTTGTCTTATTCATCTTCTTTCCCTTGCGTTGGAATGTATCGTCATTTTGATTTGTTAATGTTTGTATTTTTATTTTGCATTTCTTTCTCTTCTCTTTTTTTGTTTTGAGTTTTCCAATGACTCCCTTTAATAACCAATACTGATAATGGTTTCAACCACCCTTTTCTTTTATTTATTATCCTTTCATTTTCGTTTTTGCTTTTTGTTTCTTCTTCGTACTCTTTTTTCATATCACAATACTTAGAGGCCTTCCTATAACGACTAGATATTTTATAGAAAAAACTAATGTTGGTGTTAAATTTTCTTCATTTTATATTATAAATAATAATTTGTTTATTAGGTTCATAAGTGATACTATATCACAATAGAATTTTTAAAATATTAAAAGAGATACTGTGAATGACATTAAATTAATGCAGGTATTAAATTTTGTATTAAAATTTTATAATTAAATTATTTTATAGGAAATTCACTTTGAAAATGCCCTTAGCATCTGCCATGAGTGATACTAAATTATTATATGTACTTAGAGCTTCAATCAGCGAATTTTGAGTAATACTAAATCACCACAGGTATTGGCATATTTTAGGCTATGCCATGAATTATTCTAAATCACCGTAGAGTCTTTAAATATCAAATGAGATATTGGGAATGACATTAAGTCATCGCATGTATCAAATTTTGTATTGAAATTTCATAAGTAAACTATTTTATAGGAAATTCACTTTGAAAATTTATTTAAAGTTTGCCATGAGTCATATTAAATCCTTGTATGCACTATGCACTTAGAGAGTCAACTACCGGATTGTGAGTGATATTAAATCATCGCGGGTTTTAATACTTTCCTTGGAATAATTTTAAAAAAATAAATAAAATAATACAACCCAAAATAACATTCTCTTCATAAAATAAATTAATTAAAATAATTAAAATAAAACTTAAATAATAATATTTCAAACTGTGTGGACTTTAATTTTCATTATAGGGTACGTAAGCCTAAGTTTTAATTCCAGGTCAAGTCATTCCATGTAAATGAATAATTTATTTTTTTAATTGTTGATTTATTTCTTGATTTTCATTTTTACATGTAACTATAATAGATAATTAAGATGTTATTAAAAGGCCAGTTTAATTGCATGCAATCAACTTAGGGTAATTATTTTTCTGGACGGTTATTATAGGGTGTTTGGTACCTTCTCCATGCATAATCGACTCCTTAACCTTTTTCGCAAACTATCCTTTTTTATTATATATTTTTTGAGATTTCCTTTAAAACTTTGGTGGCAACTCTTCTTTTCTTATATTTATCTTTTTTTCCTCTATAGGAAAGTCATAATCCAGGCACGACACTAATGATATGATAACTTTAAAAGAAATCCTATCAACATAGATAATAACGTGGTCCTTACCACATACATGAACAACAACACACTTAACAAAGTAGTCTAACTACATTCAAAATAATTCCTACCACATTTGGTATAGTTAAGAGGACATAAAATAAATTGGTTACTGCCACAATGAAAATTACCCAAGAAAAATCATTTAGTTTTTTGTTTCAGGCACATACACAAAATTACACAACACTAGATGGCATCCTCAGAGTTGCTTCTTCTTTATAGGCAAATCCTCTTCTCTTGTTCTTTTTCAAGTTGTGAGTTAGTCACATTAGGATGACCTATCCATGTCAAACCTGGAAGTTTTATAGGTAAATTAGAAGGTTGTGATGCAACCCCTCCCCGTTGTCCGCAACTCAATCTTGTTAGAACTACAAGGTGCTGTTGAAGTTTGCGCTTTATTTCTTCAAATTTCCTTCTCATTAGGGACGAGGAATCTAGTCTTTAGATTAAAGTGATAAGTCATATACTTCATAGCAATTCCCTCTTCAAGTATTGACTCAAACCTTTGTCTGAGCTAAAAATGAGAAAAAGTTGATTAGCATATGTTAAAGACATATTTTATTAAGGAATGAAATAGAAGCTTACACTGTACACAGTCTTCCCTATGAATGTATCCACTCTAATTCCACACCCTACTTCGTTCCTTGACCAATTCCTGGTTCTTCCTCTAAGTGTCCTCACAACATGTAAGGTCTTCCTTATCAAGCCATTTATTCATCACAAAATTAAGGTTAATCAAGAGATTAATTCAAACTGATACCTAATAAGGGTTAACCCTTTTTAAAACACTTGTGAAATAAGTTATATTTTTTCACAAGTTGGAATCCCAAGTTTTCAAACCATTAACGAGGCATTAATAAATCTAATTTAGTGTCTAAAACAATTGTGAAAGCATGAGATACTATTTTACACCAAAGGCATTACAAGTGAATTGTGAAAAGTAAGATAGCATGAAATAGAGGTAAGTGCTGTGGCATGGCATGCACTTGTTGTGTCATGCTCCTCTCTATGTAACATATTGTGACACAAGCACCATGCACTACTACACATTGCACATAATTGACAACATTACTGCTATCACCAACTTTTGGCATGCCTTAATTTTTTGTCTAATATTCAATTAAGATGAACTAGTATATATAGAAAGCTCCTTTCACGCACTACTTAGTAAAACATGTTTTACTCCTAAACAATTTTATACAAAAGAGTTGGACATTCAAACTTATTTTTACACTTTTACAACATATAAAGTGTCCAAATCAAAAGCCAACATTTATGCCAAAAGCTATGATCATCACCTGGAACACACTCAATAAATTTAGAACTACCTGTGCAACACACTATATGTGTGATATAAATCTCATATATAATTTTTAACTCTCAACCCTTGATATCAAAACAGACGGGGGAGATCCAACATTACACACAACATCATATTCATGCTCAAATGGTAATTTTAATTTACTTCAACACTTGCGCTGTAATTTGGGCCTTATAGCAAGTTTACTCAAGATTATACAATAATTCCAGGGCTTTAAAATACAAAAAATTAGTCATGTAAATCATAAAGTGCATGTAATTATCAAAATATGATTCCAATTGGCAATTTTGTACTCATTGCACATACTATAACATAAAGAAGGATTTATAATATGAATAACTAATTCTTAAACCTCCATAGCCTTTCCCTTTTTGACACTTTGGCTAGAGTTTATAAAATGTTAAATGAGAGGGGTGGGTACAACTACTTAGTAACTAAGGTTCCTTTACCATGTGCAATTGTGTATTAATTGATATTAAAAAAAAAACAAAGCATATATGAGGCATACATTCACATATCTCATAGTTTCACATACATCTCAATGCTTTATTTGTATAAATCATCATATACTCATTTTTCACATATGATATCATAAGACATATTGTCACAATACTAACAACCAATGTGATAATAGCCCAATTAAATATAACAATGTATATTGCCACAGTGATAATTGTCATGTGATAATGGCATAATCAAATGCTTTGACTTGTCACAAGTTTAGTAATAATGTGACACGTTAGATAATATGCATGATCAAATCAACCTTATATTCTTTTTATATCTTCGATTAAAATCATGAGCTATAACTTAAACCCAAGCTTACTAATTGTGATGAACAACTCAGCTAAAAATCACTTCTCTTATTCTTGGACTATGAGTCTTCCCATTCTTAAATCCTTAGAGTGCCTTGAACTTTTAGCTAGTTTTTAAAAAATAAATAGATACAAGTTAGGTTTAAGTTTCTAAGATGCATGAATTGCTTGTTTGAACTTAGACGTGTGTTTTGGCAAAAAAAAAAAAAAAAAAAACCTTAGACGTGTGTTTGGGCTCGCATTCAAATGCATGATAGTAAATATGCGGGATATATTCTATTTTCTTAAAAAAATATATTTATAGTTACCGTCCTTTCGCGAAAGTGTTGTGTTTTATTTGCCGAGGTGTCTTGCTAAAAAGAACGACGACGTTAACAAGAAAAGGGCAATGCTAAGGAGAGGGCGGCATGTCGGAATCAGGCTCAAGGGAGTCTGGAGATTAGCTCCCAAGTCGAAGGTTAATTTCAGCTCGTCCGCGTACTGTTTTGAAGATAAAACTCCATAAAACCCTTCGTTTCAAAATCATAGCTTCTTCAATTCATCAGAGCACCGTTCAATGGCACTAGCCATGTCAAATTTATTGCAATGCCCTAATTTGCGGCTTTCCCAGAGGAATTTTCGGCCCAAAGTCTCAGAGACATCTTTATCTTTTGTCAGGTAAACTCCTCCATAAGTGGTCTCCCCCATTCCCAGATATTTGCCACCATCAATGACTGTAGTTCCCCCCTAGCAATCTGGCTTCTTTATTCTGTTACAACTTTGTAGCTTACCGTTAGATTTACTAAACTCGGGCAGTTTTGGCTGATTAATCTGATTGAGCTGATACATGAATTTTGAATTGTCTTGCAACCAACCCATGCTTGTCATTTACACACAGGAACTACTGGGCTCAAGGCATGTAGCACGTAAACACCTTGTCACCTATTGTGATAGGAGTAGAATAAATAATATCTTCGAAGGTGTTAAAATCATCGCTGTTTGTAGATTATACCTTTTTCTTACAAAGTTCGTTGTTAATTTGGCCCAGTCTTGTGCCTGGAACTATGGTGCTGGGTGTCGAGGGATGAATCTTTCTTCATAAATACGACTGCAACCCCTAACGTTGCAATTAATTTGGATTTTCAGGTTCTCAAAAATAGATGTGTGGAGTGGTAGAAGGCTTATATGCGCTGCTGCATCTGCAGCAGGGAGTTCTAATTCAGGCAGTGACTTAAATCCATATGAGGTAAAAATCAGTCTGCGTGCAGTTTGTTGGTCCATATGGCTAATCATGCATCTCAACTGTCAGTAGGATGTCGTCTGTTAGGTCCTAGGTGTTAGCCCTATCGAGGGATTTGACATGATCAAGGCAGCATATACGAAAAAACGAAAGGAGGCTGAAAGGATTGGTGATGAAGAAACTGCTGCCAGAGTAAGTTACTCTCCCCCACCACCTATGTTTTAAAGATGATAATCAATTAAAAGCTGTACTGCAAAGTTATATTTCTAGGAACTGGAAGTAGGACATCCTGTTATTCAAGTTTATTTCATGTTTTGGTGATTAATTTATTGTATTGATATTTGGAAATTAAATTAAAAGTAATAGACAATAGGGGTAGGAAGGGACTTTCCACCCTTTCTTTGTTTTTTTTTTTTGGGGGGGGGGGTTGCTTATGTCATGGCATTTTGTGATATGGCTATCTGCAGTTTAATGCTCTCACTTATGATATCTTGTGTATTGTTTTATTATATTTTTCAGCTAGAAAAGGCATATGATAGAGTGATGATGGCGCAATTAACTAATCGAAAGAAGGGCGTGGCTTTTGGTTCGTTCAAGGTACAGTAGGGTTGTTTTTTTACCTATGCACTAAATTGTTCATGCAAACATGAAGAGGCTATGATACTTTTTATTCAAGAATCTGTTTGCATCTGACAGCTTATATAACCTATATAAAAATGCAGGTTTCTAAGGACATAAAGTATGCTGACAAGCAGCCAATTGTGCCTTGGGGTCCAAGGTTCAATATTACTGTTTTGTTTCATGGCTTGTAGTTTTGTTGCCATAGCTGGGTATTATTGTTTGTTGTATTAGCTTTAGTAGAATTACAAACTTTGTAACTTGACATTAATGGTTTCTTTGATATTTAACTTCTCTAGGTTGCTATACCTCATGGAGGTCCATGTGGTGGCTTGACCCATCACATGGCTGCTATGCAGACACATGCTTGAGGGTTGTTTGCATAGTAATCCCCCTTCCCCTTTCCCAGAATTGGGTCGAAATTAAGTCAAGCCTAGTTAACTAAACCATCTACTTCTGGTGCCCCCCACCCCCCCCCCCAAAAAAAAACACCCTCTTTTCCTTCATGAATTAAAAAAAAAAGAATCTTTTATATGATGTGATCTGATTATTCAAAATATGTGAATTCTTCGAGAAGAATGTCTTTGCCTTGAGATAGTCGCTAAATTCCATTTGCTTTAAGGTCAATTTTCTCTAGCAGTAGACATAATGTTTTCCAGCAATTCGTTTTGCATTTTTATATGAATACATAATGTTTTCTTTTAGGCCATATTCTAATGTGCTTTTTGTGGTGTTCTATATCTACTTTAGATTGCTGTTTCCTTTACTACTTCGATTACTGCTTCATTATCAACAACTTGTAGCCTTTTTATGATATGCTGACTTCCAATGGTGTTTCAGGTTTTCCAAATCGAGTAAAAATGATATGCATATCAACCTTGCCATATCTGCTGTTTTTGTGAGTGTTCAAATGAAGAATTGTTTTGGCGAACGACAATGTTCTGAAACAGCAATCTTTTATTTCTTGGTATTTGTACAGTAAAATTTAATTGTCGTTTTTACCCATTACCCTGCAGACAACTTGGGTCCTTGTCAGGCGTAATGCAGAATACAAACCTTTGCAGTTTTTGGCATTTGCTTTTGTTTATCGACTTTTTGAAAAGTTAAAATCCTTTGAACCACCTGTTACCCCAACATATAATGTGAGCTTCATTTTCCATGATAGCATTCAGTATATTTAATATTATTTGGTTTTGCACCACACTGCTATGTCAATCTAAGTTGACTTTGGCTACAGGAAGATGGTGAGGATACAGGCGAAGGGCTGCGAATGGGAAAACGATTACTCCGATCACTGGCTTTGGTTTTTGGCTGTATAGCTGTTTCCTCTTTGGTATGACATTTAAATAACCTTGTGGGTGACAGAGTTAAGTTCAGAGGTCAATTATCATATCATCGTAAAATTAAAATTCATCTTTGGCCAACGTTGGCTGATTTCATTTTTGATGGGAAATTCCAGATATTTTAAATTATATGTTGAATAGTTTTGAATCTCAGCTACCAACTTAAACAATCAAATATTTATCTAGTTCCTGGCTTTCTTCATTGTTTCGATCTCAATATGCTTCAATTATTTTTCTTTTTTCTTTTTCTTTTTAATACAGTCAATCATTTTTCTTCATATACCATATCCAGAAAAAAGTCAACACTCTGTTGTGCGTTTGTTGCAGGCATACACTGGTCTTTTGAACTTCATTGAGTTCTCAGGTGGCTATATACCTGCTTTACTTTACAACAGTCAGGTATAAATCAAATGTTATTGGCTTAAACTATAGGCGATAAAACTATCGCCCATCCTGGTTCAGTGAATAATATGATGGAAGTCTTGCAGTTTGACGTACTTTGGGACTTGTTTCCTCTTGTCTTGTGTGGTTGCATGTCCTGGGTTTTATTTTTTATTTGTCCATGCAGCAAAGAAATGAATGATAGTGGTCGTGAGATAAACTAAATTCTTGGTTACATGAGCATTATTATTCAATATGTGAATTCGTCAGGGTGCCAGCTAGTGCGTGCCTCCAATAAGTTGTTCTTGAATGGTGCAGTTGACGACAAGCAATGGGCCTATTCATAGTACTTTTTGGAAATCAACATCATAGTGGCTTTCTCGCTTATAGTTTAAAGGAATATTTCAAATTTCCAAGTACTTGTGCGTGCTAAAATGCTTTGATCAGGTCAAAATCGTCTTTTTATCCTATGCAGCGTTGTATAAGCTGACATGATATATATATATATATATATATATATTTATGTATATTGCTTTTTTGGATTTGCTGCACGACATTTTTTTTGGGCTTTTTATATGTGATTTGCTATTCAACATGGTAATTTTTTTTAATGGGATTCGCATTCGCAGGAGTTGATAATCACCACTTCATCGGCAGTCATGCTTTACATCATGGCATCATTTTATAGATAGGGGAACTTCTGTGAACCTCAAGGCAGCGCGCAGCGAGTCATCATTGAGAATAGGAGATACCATGTTCGTTTCTGTTGTGTACGTTTTGCTTTGCTTGATTTTTGCTCTATGAAGAGGTGTATTCTATCGTAGTGTTTCACTCTCAAATTTTGTGAGTTGAGGTCGAGATTCCATATCCATGGATGGTATTAGCAATGTTGGTTTCAATTTTGCTATTGTTGTTTGATTGTATCCATTTTCTTCGATAATTCATGTGATGTTACTTGGTCTTGACCCCAAGTCCCGACCGTTCTTCAAATCTCTACGGTTCTTCTGTGTGACACGGATATTGGTTTCGGGCGTTGGTCCAAGGAAATGACGAACACGCGCTTATTCAAAAAATGGACGGTTATTTCATTTCATATCCTCCTCCCAATTGCAGTATTAATAAGCGTCTAACTTTACTTGTTTATTTATCACAGAGCCTTCAGCTTTCAGAAATTGACCACTGGAGTGTTTTTTGGGTGTGGGTATTACTGTTAAAGTCCAGTCCTTATTTATGCTCATCTTTGATGTGTAATTTGGATTGTATAAATTCTCTTTAAATGATTTGGATTTAATTTTTTTAATTTCGTTTATAAGTTAAAATTTTATTTCTAAAATCAATTAAATTATAATTTTATGTTATAGCCGGCGTTTATTTGAAAGAAAAACATTAAATAGGAACAGTATAAAAGCTTCTTTCATTCATTTGAGTTCCTTTAACTGACTAACTTCTCGTTTGTGCAATGTGCGGGGATGACGCTAGTCGTAACATGGATGGTGTAAATTTAAAGAAAAGCATAGTATAAAACAAACTTAATTTTATCTTAATTAATGACCATTCCTTCCAATACCTTGACAAGCTAACTTAACTAATCTCAGACTTGTTCAAAATAGAAGTTACATCCTTATAATTGTTAAACAAATAATTTGATCTTTTTTTAATTAATAATCATAATAAATTTTCTAAAGATTTAAATGATAATAATTAAAACGGAAGTTTAAAAGATATTGATTACTTTAACTTTGATTTGCATTAAAGAAATTTGAAAATTTATCTTACATTAAAAATTAGAGAAGTACTATACTCTTGATTTTATTTATAGAATAGAGTGGGAATATTTTGCCCTATTTATAAATAATATCATTAAATTTTTATTACAAAAATTTCTCTTTATCTTTCATTGAATGTGGGAGAAAAAAAATGTATTGTTAATATATGTATATTTAATAGAAACAAAATTAAGAATTTATCAATTTTTTGAATAGAGTTAATGAGTATTAAAATTTTACTTGATTTGGATAAAACACATAGCTACTAAATAGGAGGAGAAGAGCACAATAGATTTGGCGGTGGAGAGATGGGTACTTGAAACAGCAAGGTCTGTGAATGACAATAAGGATTAAGGAACCCTACTTGAGTTGAGGTATTAATAGCACAGCAGTGATGCATGTTGTTAGTTGTTACTGTAAGAAGCTGACTTAGGAGGAGTGAAAAAGAGGAGTCTTTCCACTTCTTTTCTCTCCATTTCCCTTCACTTCCTCCATCCCCACCATTCATTAATTTTATCATTTAAAAAAATTATTTAATAAAATAATTTGAATGGTGGAGATGGAGGAAGTAAAGAAAAATGGAGGGAAAAAAAAAAGGAAAGACCCCTCTCATAGAGTGGCGGCACGAGTCATGAGACAGCTTCGCATCCTTTGTGCTGCGGCACCTCTTGCTTTGCCGCGGAGAGCCATCCCAACAGATGCCTCACTTTTGTCCGCCACGACCTGTGCAGACAAATAACTACATATATTTCTACACTAGATATGCACAGCATCTTGGGTTGAGTAATGGCATTTTTTATGCTCCTTCCTTCCTGTTTTCATTGCCTTTTATCTTGTCCCGTTTTTTGCTACTTGATTTTAAAAAGCATGTGAAGCGATGATTAAGTCTAATGACAGAACAGAAGGAGCAAATTGGAATCGAGAGGAAGACCATTATTTGAAGTCATTCAACGCTCTGTTTTCCCACATGCACATAGTCACGCGTCAATCAAAGAAGCCACTGTTTCTCGTTTGGGCTAAAAAACCAGAAGGCGCCGCGCCGCATTCATGGGCCACACCCATCCCCAGAACGATGGGGTCTGGGCCATCTGCGCCTGGGACGGACCCTCGCCGCAAGCAAAATTTATCATCTTGTGCGTTCACACACACACACACACACACACACACCATCATCATCATCAGCTTAAAATATAAAGCATGCAAAATTTACTGACAAGAATTAGTTCTTAGTGAGAGGAATTGGCACCTCACAATGTAATGAACTAAGTTTGAATTTTTGTTCCTAAAAGAGGCGTCACGTATAGTGCCAAATTATGTCCTGAATAAAATTGTTTTCGACAGAATGACATGCATGGGAAATTAAAAAAAAAAAATATAAAATCTGTATACGCATAAAGTAGAAGCATGGCCATGAGCTACAAAATACGGAAGAGGAGCGTGTTTAATTGCAGCCAAGATTCCTTAGGATATTCACAGAAGCGGGGTCATTTGGTGGTGGTGGTGGTGGTGGTGGTGGTGGTGGTGGTGGTGGTGGTGGTGGTGGTGGTGGTGGAAACAGCGGCATGAGGAGAATGGCATGGACGTAATTAGTGCACTCCAGAGATGGAAGAAATTGTGGGAAGGAGGCGAGACAGGGGGATGCATTTGCCGTAATTGGAACACGGAGAGTGGGAGAGGATGGGAGGCAAGTCCGAGTGAGTGAGAAGGCGCACAGTGCAGCTGCAGCCCCTATTTGTGGAGATTCCAAGGAACGCCTTCCTTACTCGAACTGGAACTCAAAACTTCCCCCCGCTCCGGGGACAATTTTCTCTTTTACGTCTCTCTCTCTCTCTCTCCCCTCTCTCGTAACTGCACCAGCACCACACCCTCGTTGTGTTGTATGTGCCATCTTACACTAACGACCAATGTCTTGGTGTCTCCCAATTGGGTGGGGGAGGGGGAGAGTAACGGCACGTGTGAGGGCGTGGGTGGGGACGCGCCTGGAAGAGCAGTGAGAGGAGGCCATCTTTGGTCACCATCATGGCTGCTCACTGCCAAAGTCAGTGCTGGGGAGGGCACCTACTATTCCCCTCTTCACCTCTACGAATTAACCCTCGGTCCTCCCTCCTCGCCCCTCCCTTGATCTCCTGGCCACTTCACTCTTCCCCCATCCCCCCCCCGGGTACTATTTAACTCTCAGTTGCTTGCGCTTTTCGTCTTCCCCCCCCCCCCTCTCCCTCCCTCTCACCCCTTTCTCCTACGGACACTATGCTGCTTCCTCCGTTTTTTCCTTCCACGCTGCTCCTTTCCCTTTAGTCTCTTCCCCCTCTTCTCCAGTCGCTGCATGATATTCCCTTTCATCTCTCTTTTCATATTACACAATAACATTGCCATCTCCATAAACCCTAGAACCCCCCCCTGCTGGTCAAGAGATCTAACGAATCCAACCGAGAGGGTACATGGATTTGGTTTCGTCGGAATCTTCCAAGGCCGGGTGTGAGAGCGAGGCCCGGGTGACCGCGTCCGGGAGCCGCTACGAGAACCAGAAAAGGAGGGACTGGAACACCTTCTGCCAGTACCTGAGGAACCAGATGCCGCCGGTGCCCGTGGGGATGTGCGGTGGCACCCAGGTGCTGGACTTCCTCAGGTACCTTGATCAGTTCGGCAAGACCAAGGTCCACGTCCCCGGCTGCCCTTTCTTCGGCCTCCCCAACCCTCCGGCTCCCTGCCCCTGCCCTCTCCGCCAGGCCTGGGGCAGTCTCGACGCCCTCATCGGCCGCCTCCGCGCCGCCTACGAGGAGAACGGGGGTGTCCCCGACTCCAATCCCTTCGCCGCCCGTCCCGTCAGGCTTTATTTGCGCGAGGTTCGTGATTTTCAGGCCAAGTCCAGGGGCGTCAGCTACGACAAGAAGCGGAAGCGACCTAAGCCCAAGCCGAACATCGCTGCCGATGCTGCTAGTGCCACCACTTAATCAAGATGATTGATTCTTCTGAATAAAATGCCAAAAAAAACGACAGCAACGCAAGAGGAATCCGCTCACTGCTCTTCGTACGTATCCTGTAATATATATCTTTCCCGATCATGTTTTGCGGTGCGCAATTTTAAGGTGTTTACTTTATTATGTCTCGCAAAGACTTGGCCACTGAAATGCTTTTGTTCGCGAGTAGTCCGAGAAATGATCATCTCTGATTGATGATTTGTTCCCAATTAAATGTTATCGGCACACATGTAGTGTATTTGAAAGACACGTGCACTCGAGTCTCTCTCTGTGTAATTGATATTGCAGCGGCTGCTGCAAATCAGTAAAATTCTCCATGGATCTGTTTCCATGTCTTCCAACATATATTATATATTTCCATTTCCTGCGCATTAACTAGCTAGTTAGCGAAGATGTTTTTAGTTTCTAGCGAATTAATGTTTCATTTTATATTGGCCCCTTCATGCGCGCGTTTGTAGGTGTAGTGCTGGAACCATTCACATTCAGAAGGAAGAAAAGCTTGTCGATCGGAACTGCCGGCGTATCGTATACATATCAAAACAGGATATGATACAGCCGAGAGAGAAAATAGTACGGGTTAGCTAGGTAAATAAGCATTGGATGGCTAATGGAAAACTCACGAGGCTAATATTGCAAGCATTGGTAAAATCTGGTTAGGTATAGTTCCGATTAAAGATGATCTCGGGCAAATCTGTGTTAGACAAAAGGACAAAAACTTAGATTACCTGGTGTATTATTTATAGATGCCAGCTATAAATGGACATGTCGAAAGTGAATGAACACTGATTTATTATCGAAGAATAATTTTTCAAGTGTAAGCAATCAAGGGAAGCCACAGTATAGCTAGGATGAAATGCTATTTCTATATCGTTGCCGTACGAAAGAGGCTGGGAATATCTCCTGGTCTGGTCATCCTGGGTTAAAAAGAGGAGCCCTTTGTTCATTTCAGCATAGTAGCTTGTTTTGGTAGACTTGGAGAAACTCGTTATTTTATTAAGCTTTAAGGAGCACAGCTAATCATGATGGTTAGGGCCACTTTTTGTGATTCTAATTGTGACGATCACAGTCGTATCAAAAGCAGAAGAAAAGTGGGTTGCATATCTTGATTTATGCTTTTGTCTTTTTGTAATTATACATTCAGGAGTTTCTGGAATCAGAATTAGGAATTTTTTGTTTGGCAGTCACACTCACCAACATTTTCTGCAAGGCTTGATTTCCACTGAGATCAGGCTATTCATGAAATCTTGATGACTCATTCGACGTAACTGTGGGATGTTAGAATCCTTGAAAGAGCGGGGATGTGTCAGATGTTTCTTCTAGTTAACTTCGATTTGTCTTTTGAGTTTATTTTTTTCCCTTTTAAATTTTTTGGTAATATCTTTGAGCTTTATTTGACTCATCAGGCACATTATTTGTGGATCATTGCTAAGAAATTAAAGGGAAAAATATGTAACATCATCCTTTGTAAGTCAGCCAGCCTATTTGTTTGATGGTTACCATGTACTTTGAAACTAAAAGAGCAAGCCAGAAGTTTTTTTTTTTTTTTTAATAAAATACGCGGATCTCATAATTTGCAGACGCGACGCACATTTTGATTAGCCAATGCTGCTTATTATGTAGCTTTTCGTTGAATCTTTTGTTACTTGTTTATAAATTGTCTATTATAAATGACGGTCTTTAAGTTTAAGTAATTAATCCATGCTACATCTCTTTCATTGTACATGCATGAAACTGCGCGCGCATGTGTGTGTGTATATATATATATATATATTTCATATTGAAAGTGAATTATTTGTTTTCAAGTAGATGTACTAAAAGTGGAGGGGTAAATTTTGTGGATTTTAGATTACATCGGTTAGTAGGATTGAAGTAAATGAAGTGAGTGCTTTTCCCCAGAAATTATACCGAAAACAAAGATTTTCGGAATAATTTAAATAAGCATATACCAAATTGCATTTTTGCAAATATCTTCTCCGTCTTATAAACCTTACGTCTGCTGGTATTTATTTATTTTCCATCCAAAGAATCTTTCCGCCGTCCCCTTTATGGAAGCTAAATTATCATGTGTAGGGGGACCTGGGTTTACTCATCATGAACAACAATTCATATATTATCAACAACGTCAGTTCACTCTGGGCAATAATTAATGTACACGAAGCTCATCTCTCGTTGAAATCGATGACTTAGACTTCATATGATGTACGAAGCTTCAGTCTTGTAATTGAATTAGAATAAATAGCTTCAGGTATTAAACGGCTTGCTACATATTCATCTCGAGATAGCGTCACATGACTTTGATGTGTTGATAGAGGAGACGGTGAGTGAGAGGAGGTTGTTTCTTGTTTGTATTACATATAATAAACTATGTTGCGTTGCCTAACATCGAAGTGCGATTAATAAGTTGAATATCTAATTGATCTTATTGGGGACACATTTACTTCGAATCTACCGGCAATCATGTTCTTAATCTGGGTAACCACACAGCCACACATTCAAACTTGATATGATTCTACGTCAAATTAAAAACAAGCTAAATTCAGAAACTCAATAGAAGATTGACAGCGAATAAGATGTTCCATTTTTTAAGAAATCTAGCTTACTTTCTCCAATCATATTTATATGTCACTTTTACTATTTTTTATCAAAATTAATTAAATAAAATTTTAAATTTTATTAACTCTGTCTAATTTTTTTTAATTTACTCCTATTAAATAAACATAGGATAAATTGGCACATTAGCCAAAAAAAAATATTTGTATCCAAAAAATATGGACTAACTTTTTAAAAATTTGAGAGTGTAGTCTGTTTACATTAATATACGAAGGGTTTATTATTAATAAATATAAAAGGCTTATCATTAATATATAAAGAGTTTATTATTAAAAATTTACACATAATTTATTATTAATATATAACAGTATATCATTGACAAATATAATAAATAAGCCATAATGCAAAGTATAATAAATGTTAGGTTATTTGCTTGATTTGATCTTATAACATAAGTTATATATGCAAAAGCCTCTTAAATATATATACTTTAAAATAAAATACTCTAGCATTTAATAACATTTGAAACATTTAATAAGAGTAAAATGATCAAGATAGTCACAATAATTATTAAGTTTTCCTATAAATAATATCAAAATGAATACTATCTCTGATATATAAAGAAGACTAAAAGAGTACTCATTTTGATTCTATTTATAAGTGACTTTCAGCATATTTCACTTGAATTAAGCAAAAACTTAAATCTCATTAATTTTATTTTAAAATTTAATAAGTTTTTACTTTTACCTCTAATAAATATTCTTAAAACTCATTATTGATATTTTTATTCAAAATATTTAATAAAGGTAAAAATGTAGAGAGGAACATTAGGAATTAACAAGTACCCTATTAAATAGGATCAATTTTTTTCTCTCTCTATTCCATAAATAAGATCAGAGGAGTATTTGATACGTGAGACTGAGAGGTTCTTTCATTTGCAGTAAGAAAAATTGGAGACAGAAAATTGATTACTCCCTTTCATTCTAAGTATAGGAGCTCAATAACAAATTCGTACAAATCCAATAAATTAGTTAAGTTAATTACTGATAAAAAAATTGTGATGGTTTCCAAAATCAACTTTTTAAAATCATTTATATTAAAAATTAGGAGTACTCATCATTCATCGAAAGGAGTAATTTGGGGAAACTGATAAATATGGAAGATGAGGGAGAGTGAATTTAAAGCCTTACATTTAAGGCTAAAATAAACTCTTTATTCAACTCTTACACTTAATATCAGAGAGTAATTTTCATCACGAGTATTCGCACATCAATATTCAATAATCACATAATGAAGCACAGATAGGAGTGAAGTACTGGGGGAAAATTAACCGTCTCATTTTTATTTTTATTTTTTTGGGTCAGAAATCATTTGACCATGAAGGGGAAAACGGGATTGTGAATGTCTGATGTAAATTTATTTGCTACGTGTCTACCACAACTCAAAAAATGAGGCGCTTTATTAATTGTGGACACATTAAATTGAGCCAGTGAAAAAATAAAGCTTTTCTATATATAAGGAAAAGAAGCCTTTGGATTGCATTTTATATAGGAAAGAAGTTGATATCAATTGTTTTTGGGTTGAAAATTAAACCTATTTACAATTAATAAAATATTTTTTAGTTACATTAAAGATATATCATTGAAACTTTCATTAAACATTTTAAACATGTAAAAGTACTAATCTTTAACTCAAGTCATCATATCCTATTAAATAATTGTTTCAACTTTCAAAAATTACCAAGAGTAGTGTTTGTTCATTTTTCTCTTTCTGATGTTTAATTACTCGTCATCTCAAATATTTCCATGACTGACACATTATTAATAGCATTGATTAGGGGATAAGTATGAATTTCCTGCTTTAATTATGGGTATGTATTTTATGTAAATGGGTTTTGATGGTCTATTGCATATCACACAAGTTATCATATTTATCTTACAATTGTCTAGGACTGTAAAATTGCATCCCTCAAACGCAAATCTTTTAAATTAAATAAAAGCATGTTTGGTTTGCATTTTTGAGAGTCCAAAAGTCCTTTTGTGAAACAAGCTTTTGGTAAATATTTTTTGGGTTTTTTTTTTTTTAAAATGATAAGTCCATTTCACAAACAAGTTTTTAGATGTTGAAATTTCGTTTTCGAAACGCGACCAGGATTACTTCTGGCATTTTAGTCTGGCAAAAGTACCTTAAAAAAAAAATGAACCTTTGACAAGCTCAAAAATCACACACACACGCACGCACTAGAATAGCATATCTTGATGAAAGAAAAAGAGACACGGAAGAATGATTATCATAAGACTTGTGGGATGAGACGAAAACTAAAGAAAACGTAATATATTGACGTCTGTAAAGGATTCAGATCGTTCTAGACAAGACATTATGTGGCTTTTTAATGCACTCTGTTGTTCGCAAAATCCATTGGTGCAAGACGAGTAAACATTGGTAAAAGAAATACGTGAAGGCCTACACTGATAGAATCAATATGCAAACTAAAATTTTTTGGCAAAGAATGAATAGCCCCCTGTCACGTGGAATTTAAAAAAAAAAATTGATGAAACACGTTACCCACAATTCCTAGGGGCTAATTGGGTTCCCATTTGGAATCAATTAAAGGATCAAAATCATGATTTTACAAAAAAATTATCTAAATACCCTCAATTTTATAAAAAATTATTTGGCTTGTGAAACCTCATTTTGAATAAGTTATTTTTTTTCTTCACTTGAGAATCAATTCTTAACATCCAGAAATTTTTCATTTTCTCTCATCTTTATAATTAATTTTGAAAAATTATTTAAATATCTTCAATTATTAAAATCAATTTAAAAAAAATTATCCAAACATCACGTTTTGTTAATCATTTTTTTCTGTAATTAATTTTTATCAATTAAAATCCAAACACACCTCAACAAATTGCGTGGGATTTGTTCAGGATGACATGCGGCAGATACTAGGCGTTTAGGCGTTTTGCCTTTTCTTTTAGCTGCTTTATGTAACGTTTGTACCTCTCAAGCTCTTTTGCCCTTTTACTGAAACAAAGAAATTTAATTTGAATACGACGGCGATATGCAAACTAAAAAATACGAGGGCAACAGAAATTGAAGGGAATTCAAGGATTTAACAAAAAAAAAAAAAAAGTAACCAGTTGAGACTTGAGAGCGCTCACAAGCACATCCAGGATCACTCAAGCATGCACTTATTTGTTGATTTGCAGTACGTCGGTCTGTGAAGGGGGGAAGAGAGAGAGAGAGAGAGAGAGAGAGTAATGGCAGTAGGATTCTGGAAGCGTTCTTCCACATGTTCCCTTTTAAAAAATGAGCACTTATTTTTGCTTTGTTTAATATAGTATAGCACACTTATATAAAAACAGACACATCCAGTGAGCGTGCTGAATCCACATTACCCACATTTGAACTGTCGAATGAGACGGAGAGAAGAGAATGAAGCATTAAAAGCAATCAACGTGGAGTGACAAATCCGAGGCAGAAACGACATCCATATTCCATAGGCGATTAATTAGGTTATTCCTTATAATTATGCTGATTTAACTCCCACTCGTCATCATAATCAGCCGGATATATACAATCTATTTCTTTCCTATTTCTTTCACATGAGTAATAAGGAAAAATGGGGATAAAGCCCTATGGATAAAAAGGCGCAAAACATAAGAATATATGTAAACAGTGTTTTTAGCGTGGAGAGATAGATGGAAGTCAAAAAGGCGATAAATGATGGGGCAGCGAACCAAAAATAAGCAGAAAGAGGAAGAAGCTGCTGAGGGAGAGAAGGGGCATGGAAAAGGCTCGAGAGCCGAAGACCGTACAGAAATCCCGCAATCTACGGTGAAGTGGAGGGCGACACGTGGTCTCACGTGCAGATTTGTACTGAATGTCGGCAACAGCAGCGGCATCTTCCTCATTCGTTTGGGTTTGGATGTGCCTCTGTTGATGCCATTGCCAGTTTAAGGTAGCGCTCGCCACCACCTTCAGCTTCTGCCCCTCCTTGCTTTTTCCATCTTTGGCCCTTTCCTCTTTTACCATTTCTGGCCATCATCATTCACCACCCTGGGACCACTTTTTCTTTCTTCTTCTACAATTTCCTGTCTCGCCAATATTATCATCCCTCTTGGAAGTTACTGCCCTGCACCACTTTCAAAAAACCTATCGATTTTCATAATTTCAAAATTACTGCCCTGCTCCACAGTTTGACTTGCGTGGACAAAGCTTGTGCCACCATTTGTGCGTACATTTCTACGCAAAATTTCATCCCAGAGCAGTTCACAACGGAGTTCACTTCTACGAAACAAAATAGTATCGGGTGGGGAAATTACAGGCACTGAGCACGAGACGAAGATTATGGTCAGGGAAAACATCTGGGTACTCCGTGGTATGATACATTATACATTCTTCTGAGAAAAAGAAATGGGCCCCTTCCTACGCTATTTATTGCTCCTCACTTTTGCTATGTAAGACCTTGTAAATAAAATCTCTCCCTCGAGAACAAACTAATGTTACGCTAACAACAAAAGCACAGTTAACATCTCCCGACATGAATGAATGCCAATAAACTCTAACCTAACATCGTTTTGCCCACTATAATACACAACAGAGGGAATAGAAAACTACAAGAACAGCACTCCTCTCAGATCTTCGTATATAGATATTATACCAGAGGTGTCCACAGTGATATTCACCCCACCCAGCTGCCTTTCTTTAAAAATAAAATAAAATCCAAAGGTTAAAACGTATTTTCTGTTTTTTTCACTATCTCCTTGGTCTTTTTCGTCGGCTGCTTTAAAATTCTTTTTTCCTCCTCTATCCTCCATCAGGGCGTCCCAAAAAAAAAAAGAAAAAAAAAAGAGAAAGAACAGGTCGCATGGTGATCCCACGTGCAGACTGAAAGCAGAAACAAGAATTTACATGGAGTAATTTTAAGCGCAGTCATGTGCAGATGATGAATCATCTGGCACGACTGCTGATCTCTTCATTGAGAAGTCGAACAATTAGGCTGCCGCCAGCTGCAGTATTGTTATTGTCACAAATAATGCTGCACAATGAGTTCAGCTCTTGGGCATTGACTTTTTTCAACAGGCTCCTTAATACTGCATCGATTCCAATAGGCATGACCTCACTCCCGTGGTCCCCTTGAAAATTTGACCTATCCACACTTCCACCATTTTCCTTTGGCTGTGAAGTTTGCTGAATTTGCCCTAGAGGCCGTGAATAGGGCCGCGAATCCCAATATTCCTCAGAGACACGAGTTTGATCCAATGCCTCGATAGCCTGGGGAAAGGAGGGAGATGCATCAAATCCGTGTCAGAGGAAGCAGAGTCTAATGAAGCATCAAAATGACCAACATGGGTGTGATTAAAAGCAAAGAAGCTTCCAGCGGAAAAGCTGGCTTGAAAGATCAAAAGCACTAAAAATGATTTGATTTCTTTTATCCCCATTAACGTAACTGACCAAAAAATTACAAAACAAATGTCAAAATGTTTCAATTTGCCTAAAAAAAGAAAGCATTCCTCGTGAAAGTTAAAGATAAATAAAATAAAGCCATAGGCAAATGAAAGGAAATATGGCATTAAGTTGAATATATTTTTGTACATTAAGGGGGAAAGGATTGCAATCATGCAAAGAACTCTCAACATATTATCTATAAACATGATAAGATCCCAGAATTGACCCAAAAGAGAATTCACAACCATTGTCATATAGCTTTGCTTGTAAGTTAGCAGAAAGCAAGAAATGGAATGAAATTAAAATTGACCTTTCGCCCAAGTCTACTTGGAGCAATTTATTAATTTATAGATTATAAATCAGTTTTCCCACAGAAAAATTACCTGCACTATTGCCGGCGAGGAAAACCCAAACATTTCAAAGCCATCAATGCTTCCACGTGGCTGCAAAGGAGGGAGGTCTTTTCTTCCCAACTTATGTTGCTTTGTGATCTCCTGATTTACTCTCTCTCTTACCAGTTCCCAGCATCTACCGGCAGAAAGATGAATGAAGACCTCACTTGGATGATGTTCCAAGGACACCTGAGGGAGAAAAACAAGGGTGTGATTTCTTTAACGCAATCCCACTGAATCGCAATTTGGCATCCAGTTCATCATCCAAATTAAATCTTCAAAGCAAACTAAAATTTATTTATGAAACTAATTCTAAAATCAGAATCCCAGGGAGCCCATGCTTTTGCAATATACTTTTCAAACGATTAAGTAAATGGCACAAATAGTCTGTGAAACACGTAAAACTAAAGAGTAATAAATTCTATAAAACTGAACTTCGTAGGAAAAAAGCATTAATTGCTCTGCTATCTAGTTAAAGGAATAAGAAAGTGAAGGCTAACTGCTCATGTTAAACTAATGGTAAGGCACTGACGTTGACATCCAATAAATTCTCTAATTACACAGTAGTTTGTAATACACTTAACCTAATCCTGGTCACAAATCTCATGATGTGCCTGAACAGCTATTCAGTTTTCACCAAAACTTTTGCTCATATAATCAATGGCAGAACTCAGCAAGATCATTGTGAGAGGATTTTAAACTCCAAAAGCATCAGAAGATATGCATCAAGTATACGTTTAGATGATGACAAAAATAAATATTCTGTTACTGTGACTAAAAGTAAAAAATCAAAGGTAAAATTAGCCATTTAATTCTTATAATTTTAACTCAGTTGTAATTCAATCTCTCAAATTTTCAGTCAATTGTAATTCAATCCCTGAACTTTGACTCCTGCACTCGGTTCTTATATTTTTAATCATTTAAATATTGATCCCTATATCTTAAAAAAAAATTATAAAGACTAAAATTACGTTAAAATTGATGACTAATATTTTAAGTTACCAAACCCTTTTAATCTTTATAAATATTAAAAGTTTAAAATATTTTTAATCTTTGCAATTTTATTTTTAAAAAAATAGGAAATGATATTTAAATGGTTAAAATTATAAGAACTGATTTGTAGGAGACAAAGTTCAGAAACTGAGTTATATAAAACTATAAGGGATGAGTTACAACATAATCAAAACTACAAGAACCAAATCATTAATTTTCCCAAAATCAAATAATAAAAATAAGACGGTTGAAGTACCATAAACAGAGGCCCATCACGTCCAGCATCAAGAATTTCTGAAATATAATAACACATACTTGTTGGATCTAAGACATTTATGTATCTTACACGGCTTCTAAATCCTGCATCAATTAATTGAATTTGCATTAACCAAATGTACAGTCAAAAACTTAGGGAAGAAGCAATTAATTATAAACCAAGCATTCAGATACCCTTTGGAAATATAGTCCGACTGTTGCACCATGACTTTCCAGAAAAAACAATTCCAAATTCTAGAGGCTCGACATTGCAGTTGATACGCCGGACAACCTTTGCGATACGAGGACCTTTCTGCCGATAGTATCTTCCCAAATTGTTTGGACTGCAAGACAGGTTTCCATTAACAGCTCTAGCATTATCTGCACTGCATACTCCAATCTTCTCATGGCTGTCCTCATTCTTAGGTTTGAGAGTCCCAGAATGCTGTGGGTTCAGAGGACAACTCTCAGAAGAATTCAGACAATGATCTCTACTCTCTCCTGTTGAGGAGGCCTGAATTTGTCTGACTGATTCTGCACTACCATGACCTATTTTGCAGGAAAAATCTACTGGAGTAGAATCTAAAACTGCTCCCTGAATTATATCATGTTCCTGTTTCACATGCAAATGATAAGTTGAATGAGAACTCATACTTTCTTGAGGCACGTCATTCTCAGCCTTTAAAGCAGCATCAGTGACAGGGATAGTCCTGTCTGGATCTTCTCTATAATTACATGGGTTTAGTTTATCACAGGAAGCTATAAGCCTTCGAGAAATATCTTTCTTGATATCTATTTCTGTCATCTTAGGTTCATCAGTTTCGTCATCACTAAGAAGTATAACATTATCGTGCCCATAAGGTGTTTTCTTAGGTCCATGTTCAGCTAAGGGGAGAAGAGGTAAGGAATATGAAGTGTCCCCTACAGGCAACTGATGAACAGGGCTCGCCACAGTAGCTTTGCAAATAATTGATTCTTCCTCAGAATATCTCTCATGACTAGTCAGCTCACATGAGGTTGTCCAGCCATTAGATGTAGACAGTTCTTTTGAATGACCTGAGGGAATCACATCTTCTGCTGATTTTCTTGGTTTTATAAAACCCTGATCAATGCTTTTTGTGGAAGTCATCAGATTCTCTATTGGGACATCTATCAAATGAGAGTCTTCAATAGAAATAACTGATGGATCCAATACCATCTCTTTAAGCATAGTGCCACAAGAAGAACCAGACAGATCTGAAGAATCTAACCTCAATTTGCGAAGCATTATTTCCTTGGAAGGCTGAATTAAGTTGCTACAGTGGCTTTTGTCTTTTGACATACAAGAAGTCAGTGCCAGCCCAAGATCTAATTTTGCCCATCTGTATACTGCACTTAACTTTCCTTCCAATGCCTCAACAAGGATAAATAATTCATTAATATCATAACGGAAGAGGAAGAATTTGGAATCCAAAGCACATGAACAGAACTGCTTTGCATGATCCAGGCAAGAATATTGGTCTGGGGAACAATGGCAACCAGCAGCAGATAAGTGTAAATCAAAATAGCAAACACTGCATTCCCTTTCACTTGTGGCATCAAAACTGCTCTCCATTTTCAATGCCTGTGAAGAACTGCAGAGAAATTTCCTCCTTACTTGTTCCATCTCAACGCGTGTCTAAGAAAGACAACATAGAAAAGTCAGAAGGTGAAGTTAGTTAGATGACATAATTTCAATGGGAAGGGTGAATCCATAACCTCCACACAGGTAGAACTTTTGTGCCTAGCGAACTTTCCAAAAAAGATGCCTAAAAGATGATGTTGAAATATGAAAACAAAAGATAAAAAACAAAGGAAAAAAAAAATTTGAATATTTGGCACATCAAACAAAATTTCATACTATTTCTCATTAGTGTTATCACTTTGGGGAACTTGAGTCCATTTTGCCATTATGCTGTTTAGATCAGTGACGGATCTAGGACAGGAGCTGCTTTTATTTTTATTTTTTTGGTTGGGCGAGGGGGACAATGAATTATGGGTCCTTGCCTCCTGTCCATCCGTCCCTGGTTTAGATGTCAGCTGGCCATCAACCAACTGGAACTCTTCATTGTAGTCTGATTTTTTCCCTTTCTTTATCTTTTTTTGCTAGTTTTTTTGTTGGCAGCAGCTTCAATACAACGCACTTTTTTCCAAGCCCCCTTTTCTCTAGAACAAAATTTTCATCAATAAAAATCAACATTCCCAAGTAGGTATAGTACTTAATTATAGCACTAACCTTGAGTGCTTTTGCCAGAAGACCATCTTTTCCACAGACATTTTTCCATCCTAGATTATCTGAAGTATTCTTCTTCAGCAGATTAAGCTCCCACAGTGCTCGTACTGCTTCCCTAGCAGCCCCAAGCAACAGTTTATCATGAGATATAGAAGTCTTGCGTCCTTGTTCTCGGTATAGCTCAATGGCAATCTGCCCATGGGGCAGCCAGTCAACTGGAGCTACATTAACAGCTTCTGCACAGTTGAAGCCACAATTGAATCCAGAATGATAGGCTCGAGGGAATGTCAGAACAAACTCTCCAGGGTTCTGGACACACCTATAGACAGGAACTCCTTCAGACTTAAGGATAGAAGGAGAAAGTTGAGTGACCTGCAAGAAATAGATGGATAAATATGGCTATTATGTTAACTAAAAAATAATACAAATATGAAATGACAGAAATGCAACTGAAAAGGATAGAACATGAATGAACACAACTCGGTGCTACTCTGTGGCAATCCAAAAGAGCATTTTCACGCCCTTACCTATCTCTTCAAGACAAATCAAACAAGACCGCTTAAAAAGAATGGCATGTGAAGCAAGAGCCACATAAGTGAACTCCATGTGCAACAACATCAAGAACAAATTACATTTGTGTGGAAAAAACTATAACTCACCAGCTTATGAAGCAAATCAGGTTGTTCCTTAAAAAGGTCCGGTAAACGCTTTCTCATTGCATCTTCCAATTTGCAGGCATCTTTGCCAGGGACACCATACCACATTTTTGGAGCACCCCAATGCATGTAATTCAATGAATATAAATGGTGATCCTCCACATGCTGTACCAAATAATTAAACCATTATGAAAAGAATTAGCAGCCACAACAACTAAAGATGCAAGCTTAGTAGCCTCTTTCTTTCACCCATACACATGTACCCACAAAAGTTGAATAAAGGAGATAGAACATGTGAAAAATCATTTTGGAGTAGCATGTTATACAAATCAGAGTCAAGTTATCAAATATATCGATCCCCTATTTCAATAATCATATCACCACCACGTCCAGCCTCCCTTCCCTCACAGGGTCATGAACAGACACTAAAAGGCTACACACACATGGCGCACAAAACATAGCATGCACAGGCACATGCTATACAAACAATCTCCCATGTTAACGGAAGAAGGTGAAAATAATCATCCCCCTTATCATGCAAGTGGTAGAAAAAAATATGAATAAGACTACCCGTATTACAAGAAAGAACTGTGTGAACAAATCAGGAAATGAATGAGGGAGAGAAATTGCCCTTACCCAACAAAAGGAAGAAAAGCACATTCCTATGTACAGCCAGGGCACAAGGACGCCAGATATATCGCTGCTTTCATATGAAAGTAGAGATCCAGGAAGCCTAGCAAAGTTATTTAAATTCCAGCCACACTTTATGTATTCTTTGCCTGAATCAGAACCAATTTCACCAAGCTTTCTGGGAAAACCACTCCCAAAAACCCCAGTTTCCAGGTCAGCTCCATAAAGCACCTAATAGGGAATATAAAATGGAAGGTAAGGATAGGTACCAGTTGAACACAGAAAATAGGCAGCAATTGCATGAAACAACAAGATATTGAAACTATAAGTGACCTCAATTTCTTCAGTAGGTCTCTCCACCATTCGCCAATATTCACCCTCTATGTTCTCCACAGAAGGCTCCCATCCTTTTGACATTGTTGTGTTACCTCCCATATTAGATATACTCTCATTCTTTCTGAAGTATCTGGCCTTAAATTCATCTGCATATCTCTGAAATGTTTCCAAAGTAAATTCTGGACCAGGTTCAAATCCAAAGGGCCTTTCAATCTCACAAAATCCTGCATTCGGTCCTCTATTACTGCCATTATCCAATCCCATTCTAGGGCATCTTTTCCTTTTCCGTCTAGTATTAAAATGAATCCTTGACATTTTTCTCATTGAACCACGATTCTGAAGCTTATCAATCCTCTGAACACGAGTAGCAAATTTAGAACCCTCCCATATAGTCTTCCCCTTAAGAGGACAGGGGGGCTTCCAAGATGAAGGGGGAACAATGCGACAAATGCCATATGGTTCTGCTCTGGAACAAATACTTGCTATATATTTCATGGTATCTTGAAACTCCTGAAAAAAATCAGATATGTCAAAGATCTGATTCTCTAATATAACTAAAATGAGAAGTAAAATTGCTGATGATAGCAACAGATGAGAATCCAAATATGCCACAAAAGCTCATCAAGACCTCTTCAGTTGGGTTAAAAACAGGAGCATCCTCAAGGGTGGGCCTACAAGCATCTTCTGGTCTCCATCTGGCAATGACCTGTCACAACATTTTAAATGTCAGACACTGATATTATGCAAAAATAACTGCATTTTATGTTACTTTTAATTACAATATATGTGAAGATGACACAAGCAGGTCCTTTGTCGTCACTAAGCATTACAATTGTGTTGGCATGCCAAAAATAATCCCTCAGTCAGTGAACTATATAACACAAACATAAAGCCGCAAAAAACTTTTCTTAATTAGAAATAAGGCAAAAATCTTAAAGAATAACCTTTTGGCAATTACTGCAATCTGGGCATCCACGGATAACTCCCTTTGGCAGACATGGTACTGGGGAAAAATTCTGCATTGACAATCAAATATAAGATGCCACCCGGATGTGCAGTCTCTCACTTGTGAAATGTCATACATTAATTTTAACATTACAAGACCCCAATCCCATATACTAAAACTGAACATAAGACTAACTTGATCAAGCCGCTCAGAATCAGAGTCTTCCTCTGAACTGTTATCATACTGTCCATGGTTGATCCATTGTCTTCGACGAAGGGACCTAGTAACCTTTGCAGTATCACTGACTTGAACATCAGTTTTAGCCTGAAGTGACTGTAATTTACAATTAGGAACACTTGTAGAGACTGAAAAACCAATCATGTTTTTATCCTTCTGTTTCTCAATGCCTTCCCCCTTATCCAGTGAGGGCGATGTATATGACTCAAAACCTGGTGGAATTGGTGGAAACTCATCATTATCTTCTTGAATACATGTTCTCATGAGTTCTGTCCCCATTAGTAACCTCTTACAAAGGCAATACTAAATATATCTGCACTTGGTGGTGTTACCTGCGTGAATAAAAAAGAGTCAAGCAAAATCTACAAATAGAATATAATCTATTCTAGGTTCTAAAAATACTTACTGTGAAGAGTGGTTATGGAGCAAGAAATGTAAACTATTTAGATACTTTGAATTTCTGCTGCATATTACAGCTCAGATAAATAAAACTCCGTTGAAGGCAATGAAAAGATCCAGTATCTTCAAAAATGGCTGGAAAGCATCAAATCTACAATGCAACACATCAAAAAGAGAGAAAAAGAACTCAGATAAAGTGAAATATCAGCAACCAAAATGGTTTCTTAACCATCAACCACAATGGCAGGTAAGAAAGAAAAGATATGTTGGAACCTCAGTAAGTTGTTTTTTGATATTAAATATAATTATGAAATTTAACTCCTTACAAGCATGTCAGGAGATGGCACTGAAAACTCATGCATCCAGTCCTTCAAGTACTTATTTACTTTATCTATGAAATGAGATGTTCCTCATCATAGTAGCACCTATAGTTGTTTCATACAGAACATATTTTCAGCGAGAATTACTCTGGTTAATCAACAAATGTACACTCTTTTTTGAATAAACAAGACTAATTCATAATTGAATGACTCAATGATGGGAATGCATAATTTGAATGCGCAATTTGAACTTTAAACAAAAGTATAACCAAACATAATATATATCATGACTGATGTTACTGACACTACCAGAATGGCAGGTACGGGCAATCAAGATAACAGAACACGTGATAACACCAAAATTCTGTCCAAACATAATATACAAGTCACTTATGCAAATAACAAGATTAATCTTAATTATTCAGGGACCAAGAGTGATGAAGAAGCAAAAATATCCAACTATGCGTCAAACAAATTTAGTCCAAAAATGTAAGCATCATCAAATAGGTAATGATGCTTCAGTCATACCAAGCTCACCAAGTAAAAATAGAAAAAAGTGACGATAACTTGAAGATGTCAAATCAAATAAAACAGCCTTGGCAGTAATTTTCAGTTTAATTTACTGAGACATCAAACGCTGTTTTTCTAAAATGTTCATTTTATAATCAATTGCAATGGAATCAGCAAACACAAAAGAAGGGGAGAAGGTGTAAACTGAAATTTAAAAACATTTAACGGGAAGCTTACTAACTAAGATTAGCAGTTAAATTAACATTTGATCTGCCCGATTGTAGGGGAAAGGGTAAATCAGAAATCAATCAGAACCTCAAACATAAAAACAAAGGCTCTTTTAGAATGGATCTTCGGGAGCTTTAGTTATCATTAACCAGCATCTATGTGTCCAAAAATAAATATGCACAAAGTAAACATTGTTATAAACTCATCAGAACATTATTATTTCGAATTCAACTGGATAGAAACTGAACAATTTATCGTAAAAACAATAAAAAAGAATCAAATATAATTTTACTTAGTTCACAAACTCAATATCAATTTTGTTCAAGAATATTTGTACATATAGATATATAGATATATAGATGTATGTGTGCATATATGACTTAAAATAATCAGAATTAAGCTTACATGTTATTGATCCAGATGTCTGAAATTCTCCTGGAACTAAATGCAGTATAAAAACTCCAGAAAATCTTTTAAATATGCAGCTCACTTGGTTAACCATATGATTAAGGATGAGGACGAAAACCCTAAGTTCAACGGAAGATATTTAAAACCAGCAAAAAAAGGAATCTGAGGGAGCAGATCTAACCCTAACCCTAAATCAGATTGCAGGAAGACAAAGCACTGAACCACAACACTTTACCCAGAGCTTAAGGGTCCACAAATTCTTGCATGACAAACAGACCCCAAAAGACCAAAACAATAACAAAGATCCAACTAGAAAAGATAAAGATTTAGGAAAAAGATTAACCGTTGCTTATATTTCAGACATTACCAATTTTACGGAAGGCGCAGACAAGGGTAAATCCGGAAGACGAATTATTGGTCTAGCTGATCAACAAACAGATTTCCGTAAGAGGAAAAAAAAAAAAAGAAATGGAAATTGGCCTTGAATGAATTACATAATAGAACGTTTTGGGTGCACCTCGCAACTTCCTAATAACCATGGAAAAAAAAAAAAAAAACACACGCACATTTAATAATACCTTCGCGGACTAACGGATTCACAGGGAAGTTAGGCAACATAAAGATAAATGCGATAATATAATTTTCGTGTCACACATGTGTCCCTAAGACGGATTTTGTTGCTTCATGTTTTGCTAATTTTTTTTATTAAAATAAAAAAAATGGAATAAGCCTTCTCTGATCGTATGAGAAAGTTCACTTACCGTGGGAAAATTAATCTGGGGAGGCAAAACCATAGACGTGTTTGCGAATCTCTATTATTAAAAGAAAAGGAAAAGTCAAGAAACCAAGGTTATAAAATAATAAGCGTTGGTGCTCGGAGGAATCCCCACCGCGTGGAAGGGCTGACGCTTTAAAAAGCAGAAAGGTTCTTACGTGTACACGTTACAATGTTTTTTATCAATGATTTAAAAATTGAACCAAATCAAATGATCAGATCAATTAGACCATCGGTCAATTAAGCAAGCAGCTCAATCAACCTGAAAAAAAAAACATTTTGAAGAATTGGATTGGATTAAATAGTTTTGGATTAGCTTTTAGACCGGGAATTGAATTTGATTCTTAAAAATTGAACAACTCAAAAAATGACTTTTTTTCCTTTTTGAGCCCTAAAATCTATCGAAGCAGTAACAAATAGACCACGAACACAAGGCTGAAAGTAGCGCTTCACTTCCTCCTCCTCCTCCTCTCATTCTCTGTGACAGTGTGACTACGGCAACTACAACTACACGATTGACATTAAACCCTTACTCAAGTGTTCAACTTCATCCTCCTCCTTTCATTCTTGCCAATCGATTGATGTCAACCACGGCATGCATTGAGCTACAACCAACGACGAATTGATCTCTGAAGTTCATCTTCCCTCCTTCTTTGTCTTGTTGATCATTTTGTTTGCCTCTACTCACATGCCATAGCCACCAGTCGATTGCCGTCTACTAAGTTATGAGTTATGATCTTCTTCTCTGTTTACCTGCTTCATCATCACAATAAGTCTTTTGTATTTCAATTCTTTATATAGTAGAATCTTTTTTAAAAAAACAATATGGGCAAAGAATTAATATTTTGGATATATAAACTAAACATTTAGTTATATTGTATAACATCTTTGATGTTGATTCTTCTATCATGAGAAGGGTTGGTCAACACCTACTTTCCCCTTGTGTTTGGCTACTTTGTTCATGTCTTTCACAAATAGGGTGCATAATCTTGTGGTAAACCTATGAAAGAAAATATGAGTATTTGTATGGTGGAAGAGCAAAGCATTTGGAAGCCATACTTGAAAGTTGAAGGAGTCTAAGCAAAGAACTAATTACTGTCATGAACATGATTGAGCTTGGCTCTGGATTGTGGTTCCTTCAAATCTAAGTTTCTTAAATTATGTTTTGAGCTTACATATGACAACAATAAAGAGATAGAAAAATATCCATGCAAAAGTGGAAAATACAATTTACATATGATTTGATCTTTTTATACTATTTCCTCGAAATACATGAATGAAGAATATTTAATTTCAAATTCCTTCTAGCATTTGCCAAATCTAAATTGTGTTCTACAACCATTTATTTCTTATCTAAAGACCTCATTTATTCAATTTTGTTTATAAGGGTTAAATGCCATATCATCCACATCTCGTTCCATCTTTATTATCTTAGGTTACTTATTTTACTTTGTATTTTATCCTCTTATGACAATAAAGATCCTTTTTTAACTATTGATTGATTCCTTGCATAATGTAATTTTAGAATCTTATGTCTTTTACAATTACCTATTTGAGTTATCTATATTAGTATGATGTAATTACTCTTTTATACTCCAATGTTCTTCTCCCTGGTCTTATATAGATTTTGGCTATCCTGTCATTTCTATAACAATAGGTTTTGAGTTTTAAGTTCTTGATGACAAATTTATATTCTGCCTTGTAGAAAATGACATTTAAAAATGCTTCAACTACTACGTCAACACAATTTGTTAGATCAAAGATAGATCCTACATGGGAGCATTGTATTAAGGTTAAGCTCCCAGATAGTAAAGTTCACTTATATTGTGTAAAAGAATTTGGTGGTAGAGAAATTCATAGAATGAAACAACACCTTGTTGGAAAGAAAGGGGATGCAGTCAGTTGTAAAAAGGTGCTCGTTGATGTTTGCTATGGACTAAAAGAAAATTGAAGGAGATTAGAAGAATAAAGATAAGAAGCAAGATAATTATAAAGAGGTCAATCTATATGGCCTTAATAACACACCATTAGAAAACAATGATGGAAATTCACAAGAGTTTCTACTTCTCAATCTCAAACCCAAAAGGAAAGCCAGCCACAAATTCAAGCTCGACTTAGAAAAAGAAAGGTATCGGGAGATAACTATTTTGTACTAAGAATAACCCCAAGAGCACAACTAAGGATACGAAGTGCACTTGTGGGTAAAGAACATATACATAGAGCAAACTTAGCTACTATTAAGTGGATGTATCATTGTTGTATCCATTGAATGTTGTCAATTCAACATACTTTCAACCTCTAATTGATGCAATTGCAGTTATTGGCCCCAATTATAAAGTGCTAAGTTACCATGTGATGAGAGTCAAGCTATCAGTTGATACTAAAATGGAAATTTAATTATTAGTTGATAGTTTTAAGAACTTTTGGGAAGATATTAGTTGTACAATTATGGCTAAAGGTTAACAAGATCAAGTAAATAGACAATCGATTAACTTTCTTGTCTACTCACATAAGGAAATTATTTTTATTAAATCTGTTATTGCATCAAATGTAAAGTCTCCCTTACTATTATCCAATAACTCCAATTTCAAGAAAATCACAAGTATTAAACCTAAATAAGAATTTTCAAGTTGTAACATTTATTAAAATAGGATCCAAAGTTTTTAAAGTTTTCCATCGTGATAACATCTTTATGAATGTAAATTGTAACATCCTGATTTTTATATAATAAATAAATTGTGGAATTTAGGTTTTGAGGAAAAAAACGATAATAATAAGAATTTATATTATTTGAGGTTATTTAGAAATAATATTATAATTAGGTATTTAATTATAAATTTAAAAATTTTAATTTAAAACCACATAAACAATATTTAGTTAAGATATAATACATAAATAATTTTTTTTTATGTGTTTTTAAAAAAAAAAGAGAAGGTAGAAGGAACCAAAAAAAAGAGGTAGAAGGTTGTTGTTTTAAGTCGCCACATTGGTTAGATGAAGGAAGAGAAGAGGTGCCTTCATGTATAAAAAGGAGGGGGTGTGTGTGCATTAGGAAGCATGAGAGGCTAAGATACAATTTAGAGAAAATTGTAACTTTTGGCCCAAGAGTTTGAATAATTAAATTCAAACCTATAGTTTTTTTTATATAATTGTGGGACCCAAAATTTATTTTATATTATTTTTCTCTTTTCCTCTCACGTTGCTTGGCGTCTTCTCGCAAGGGAGGATTATTTTCTTTTTCTTTAGGTATGTTCTAACTTTCCTGTTTTAGATTAGCATTTAAAAATTTATTTAATTACAAATTAATTTTATAGTTATTTCTAAATAATATTAGCTTTCTAGTTATATGATTATTTTGTAGGGTAGAGTAAATATTCTGATTAGAATTTTTCTATAGGATAGTTAATCTGATGATATGATGGATTAAAATATAGGTTAAAACTCTTAGAATATAATAAATATTATAGAATATTTTCTTGAGGTTGAAACTCATGTTTAAAAATTTTTGAGTTAAAATCTAGATCTATATGGTTGAATTTATGTGGAATCTGAGATGTAGGGATAAACCTATGATTATTAAATATTTATTTAAATATGAATAGGTATTTTTTAGGTTATAGAAAGGTTATTTGAGGCTTCAGGATAATTTTAAAATTTTTAATTTATTTTTGGACGAATTTTTAGAATATAGAAGGATGAAATTGTGATACTAGAAGTGATTTGAGGATAAAAAAATAGTTTATTAGGGTATGAGAATTTTAGAAAAGAATTTGGGAAGTTAAATGAGGCATAAATCTTAAATTAGTGTTACTATGGATTATAGATCTAAGACTTTCTAACTCTTTAAATTAGAGTTATTTATTTTAATGTAAAATTAATATATAGTATTGTGAAATAATTATGTAGATTATATTGAAAAAGATAATGGTGAAAAAGGAGTTGTGAATGGGGAACTTGTTATTCAAGACACAAGGTAACCATTATTAATGTGTTATGATGGGTGTGTTTGTGAATGATTATGTGTTGTTTTATTATTTAAAAAATTATGAATTAATGAAAATAAATACTGTATATATATACTTGTTTGAAATTATTGCCAAGTGGGTTAAAAAATTTATTTTTGTTTATCATGATGAGATATTATTGTTCGGATATATTCCTGTTTGGATATTTGAATGATCCATGACTTGTAAGGGTATTTAATGTATGGTGTTAATGGAATTTCTGTTCGGTTAATTATTACCACGTGGTAAGCCCTTATTGGACCCAATGAGTGGACGTGTCGCTTGGTCCAACTCACCTTTAGCCGAGTGATTTGGCCTCCGAGCATGGCGAAAGGAGGATATAAGGTGCAGTCATGCAAATTAAATACTTGTTCGGTTTGTTTAAAAGTATTGTTCGGTTAAATGTTTTGTGTGCCCACTTAGCAATCGCATGATTAGTTACATCCGCATGCATCATTACATATTAATTTTTAGTTACTGGGACTTTTAAGTCTCATTCCCCATGGTTAATATTTTTACAGGAGCGAGTCCGATTGAGAAAGCACCAGAGGTGTAATTATGGTGTATGAGACACCATCTTTTACGTTGCCTCTTATTTTGAATTATACAATGTATCTTGTGCCAACTTAGGACATATCTTCTTTGTGGAGCATGTAAACTTTAATCCTTTTTATTAAATGCATTTATATGTCTAAGAGGATTATGGCTGTCCCTTTTGATTCATGATCTGATTTGAATAACATGCTATGAGGATCATGTCTGTCCCTCATGGTTCTAATTGCTTTTTGAGATATTTTAAGACCTGTGGTATATTATCTTGGATGTATCATGGTAGAAATTTTTCTACCATGACAAGGGTTCAATGAAAAAAAAGAAACTAAAAAAAAGGATTTGTTGAATTAATAACTTGCGAAAAATCGGTCTGTAAATTTCAAGGTGTTACATAAATCAATGTGTAAATAGTATACAGAAACATAAAAATCCAAAAAGAGTTCAATCCTTTGCATAAGAGTTGAAAATAGTGAAACAGTATAGAAAACAAATAAGTGTCGTGGCTTGTTATACATGCGTCACAACATGTTGCTCTTTATATCATATGTCAAGAGGCATTGCACGTTTTTGATAGCTTTGATGTTGTCATTTGACAATTACAAGGGTGAAACTTTGACACACCCTATTACTTGGTCTAACATCCTATTGAGTTGATCTAGGTACTATAGAGAGCTTTCTCTCAGCTTTAGGCTCCGTTTAGTTGGGGGGAGGGGAGGGGAGGGGCTCTTCTTCCCTCCCCTCATTTGGTTAGGAGGAGGGGAGCCCCTCCCCTCCCCTCCCTTCATTTGGTTAGGAGGAGGGGAGGGGAAATTTTTAAAATTTCCCTCCCCTCCCCTCCAAAGGCTCCCCTCCAAATTGGGGGGGAGCTCCCCTCCCTCCCTTCCCCCTCCTCCCCCTCCCCTTCCCTTTCCTCAAACCAAACAGACCCTTAGCTAATAGTACTAATTTCACAATCAAATTATTCCTTAATCATAAATTGGACATTCATTTCTCAAAGTACTCTTTTTCATGTTTCACCCAGAACTTGGGTACCCAAATTTCATCCCAAGTGCCAAAAGCCTAATTTGCACTGTAAACCATGCTCAATAGACTGATAATAACTTATGCAATACATCACATCACAAAAACAACACTTTAAACACATTTTGCAACGCTCAACCCTCTAATCACAAAAACAGAAGGGGGAGCTTCAATACCATAATCATCATAATATTTAAACATCAATTACATTTTACCCACTTCTTATTTGCATTAGTATGTTGGTCTTTTTTATATTTCACAATGAATGCATATACATTTTAGGTCTAAAATACACAATTCAATACTACCCAACACTTAATGCAAGCAAGCACATTGCACATGTATAAACTCTTAATTAGCAATATCATTAATGAATATGCACATATAATACTCAAAATAAAGAGGCCTATAGTTTTAGGATTAAAATCTTGAGCCTCAGTCTGTTTCCTTTAGTTGTGTCCCAATAAGCTGGTCCTTGTAATATTGAAAAGAATGGGTAAGTATAACCACTCAATAACGAAGGTTTATTTAACTTTAATACATGTCAATTAACCAAAATGCAAATGGCAATTATTGTCATTCCTAAATCAATATAACATATTCAAGCACATGTTTGCACTTTACTTTATTATGAGCATGTAATAAAAAATGACAATACAATATCTCGTGTTATAATACTAATCACATGTTTTCATCATGAGGGTCGCAATATAGATAATCAAGTGCTCTTTTTATCACAAAATGATAATATGCATGATCACACCTCCTTATATCCTCCTCATGCCTTTGACACAAAATCCTGGGCTATAATACTCTAAGATCGTCTAAGAGATGAGACTACCCTATCCATTTACACGTGAGGGGCTACCCTGGCTAAAATTACTTACTTACTTATAGATCATCATTTTCTCAAATCTCACAATGTGAGGTATCATTATCCTTAAATTAGCTTCCTCATTGAACAAGTGAAAAAACTAGTTAAGTTCCTGTCTCTTGTCGAATAAGTAGGACGATAAATATAAATAAATCTAAGCAAACCATCAAGATCTGATAGAAGCCTTACCATATAGATTTTAACTTACTACTCCTTTTTCTAAGTGAACTCTCCCGGTCTCACCCCTCATGATGATGGGGTGCATAAAATATAATATCTCATAACAGGCAAATATTCATTGTACAGGCATGTATAAGTTTATCATTATACTCTAGTCATAAACAAAAATCACATAACATATATATATATGCCAATAATTGAACTCCACTTCATTTCACAGCATCGTCTTCTCACTATACACATTTATTGAACTCCATTATTGAATTTCATACATCATATCATTGAACTCCTTTCATCACATCATTGGACTCCATACAAACATGTCATTAAATTCCACAAACTATGTCATTGAACTCCATAAATATTAAAATATCAATTTTTTAAATACTTCACATGCCACGCTTACATCAAGCAATTTTAGATGTTTTAATTATAACACATAAATCAATAGGTCAATTAACACACAAAAGTATAAAAAATAATTCCCCCAATTACGTTAAACATTTGAGAGGTCAAATGTTTATCTTTCAATTTACCATTTCTAAAGCTTTCACGAATCTTGATTAATGCCAAATGTGCTTGCTCTACATTTAACCACAATATTAATCATCAATATCTTCCTTTGGAAAGTTTTCATTATCTAATTCAACACTTCTACACTCCTAAAATTCAATCTCTTCATACACCAAGGTATTGATAGAATTTATTAGCTTCCTCTAACTCCCATTAACTTCATTGAACTCCTAAACAACCATCAATGGAGCTACATTACTCCATCTACTTCATTTATAGAGGACTTTTGTGTATTTATGGCTCCTAACTACCAAAACACATAAAGCCATCAATGTTAGGTTTAAATAGTTTAAACAACTTTCATTAATTCTATTTAAGTCAATGGGTTTAGACTCATAGCTTCTATGGATTGAAAATGATCTTTCTTAACTAAACCTTAACTTCTCTATTTAAGAAAAATAGAAGAGGAAGGAAGATAAATACTTAGAAAATTTACCTCTAGTTTTTAAAAGTTTTAAAATACTCCTAATGCTTTAAAACCCTAAGCCCTAGCAGAACTCCTTGTGTTCCCTTTGTTTACTTATTTTTTGTTTTGTATTAATTTCACATTCTTAATTTTGCAGAATCGCGATTGTGCTCCATGACGCATGGTGGTATAAAGAGTGAATTCTTGCCTTTTGGTAGCTCAGACGCCGTGGCATGTGGCACAAAGCCCTTTCCTTTTGTTTTTTCTTACTTTTTGACATTTAGTTGGTGTTATCTCACTTCAGACTCAACCCTAAGGCTGAAATCACAACCCGTAACACCCATTAACTCTCTGTAACCACAGTCCACTTTAATTTACTTAATTAACTTTATTTATTCAGTTAACTAGGGATTAAGTTCTTCATGATATTACATCAAACATATCCCAAGATGCTTAAAATTTGTGCAATTTATTGATGGAAATGGTTGACTTTGTTGGAGTTAGAAATGTAGTGCACTTGGTAACTGACAATGCAGCTAATTATAAAACTATTGAGAGGTTATTATGTGACAAATTTCTTGATTTCTTGATATTTCGAATACGACAATCACTACTAATAAAACTAAGTTTATGCAAGAAAGTTTGTTGTATCAAGATAAAGTTTACAGCTTCAGTTGCTCCTTAACTAGTTCATCTATAAACATAATCTTCTCATTTAACTATAATACTTCTTATAATTCTTACTTATGTTTATCTTTGGTGCTAAATTTTATAGATGAATGGTGAAAAATATTTAGGAATAGTGCACCAAATATTAAAAAATTGGCAACAAAACTCTTGAGCCAAACTTTATCTTTATCTGGTTATGAAAGGAATTGGAGTGTTTTTGAACAAATATATTGTAAAAAAAGGAATACGTTGGAGCATAAAAGGTTAAATGATCTTGTGTTTATTCATTACAATTTTTTTTGAAAATAGGTATATTATTTAATCATTGGTAAACTTTACTTCAATTTGTTTAACGTGAGTTTAATTATGAGTCCTTTATTTTTAATACTTTAATATTTTTATGTGTTTTAGAGTTTATAATAAGAAAAGATCTTTTGATCCTATTGACTATGAAGTATTGGTGGCATTCAATATTGGATCATGGAAGATGAAGATTCTCTTGCCCTTGATTATGATAAGAAGCCATGCTTTATGATTATACAATAATTTCACAAGTTTCTATTAATGAAGATGAAGGTTGATCTTTGATGTTTTCTATTTTGTCATGTTATTTTTTTTATTATATTATATGTTACTTATTTTAATGATTGATTTGCTATACTATTTAATAAAGGTAATAGTGAAGAAACCGGTAATGAAGTTTAGGATGAGGGTGGATGTCATATCATGGGAGGACTTGATTTAGGGTCTTTTTTCCAAGAAGATGTTAAAACTTATAATGATAATGATTTTCAAGAAGCTCATGCTTGGCTTAATTAGGATCCACGCCTGATTAATAAATACATACACATTATTAGCCCTAGCTACTACCGAATGTGATGGCCTACTATTGAAATCTTGAGACTGTCCAAAGATACTCCTATAGGCTTCTTCCTTCTCTGGTCTGCCTTAATCCCCCACAGTTCAATCATCACGGCCTCTATTCCTCAATAACACATTATGCTCCTGGATGATTCTTTGAATATCAACTGTTATATTCCCTAATTCTTCTAAAAGAACTCCTAATTTATAAGTTGTTACCAGACTGGTTGATCCTTCGACACTTGGTCATTATTATTAACCGACAAGTTACCAATAGCTTGAGTACACCTTACCTTTTTCTCCCCTTATAAAGATGAAAATAATGAAAAGAAAGGGTTAGTATAAGCAAGAGGTTTGCAATGAATGAATATAAGTTGTCAAAGACTAAGAATGAATGCAGCATATGATTCACAATGACTAAATCTCAAAACTCAAAAAACTAATGTCAAATTATAACGTCCATCTTGACATTACCAAACTATACTCAATCAGCATAAATATCCGATTAGAGTTATTCGAGCGCTCATATATAACTTATTTCATAATCTAACTAATAACATAAGTCTCATCTCAATTTGATATTTTGTTTAAAAATTAGACACCTAGATGTGAAATAATCATTTTAAGTCATTTTCTCTCACTCAGGCATCCCAAATAAAATATTTGTATCATTAGTCATCACTAAGGCCTTGACCACATCTAACGAGATATTTTTCAACCAATTGAATAATTATAACATCAAACATACACTCATAATCAAATTTAGCCACTTTAATGAGCTTTTTCACTTACATTAAGGCCTTTATGTATACACACAAATTTACATACCTGGCCAAATTTCACACATTTATTCATTTCCAAAACACACAACCTTTCACTTATATTAATATCTCAGCCCTCATTGTTACATCTTACAACTTAAAGTTCAAAATTTCTAACTTCATATATCTAGAAATAAGGTTGTGACATTAAGTGAAAATTCTAATTTTTACAACTACACATTCACAATTTCACAATTTTAGGTACACATATTAATAAATAATTGTTCATTGGTAGTGAAACTCCTATTCAGAGCTGACAAGTTTGTGTTTGACAAGTTCACAAATTTACAACTTAAAATTTTAATATTTACAAGTACATGTTATCAATTCATAGGTCAAAGTCTATAATTTCTAACTTCATTTATTAAAAAATAAGGTTCAGTGACAGCAAGTAAAAGTTCTAATCTGTACAACTACATGTTCACATATTAACAACAAAAGGTTTACATATTGACAAGTCTAAGTTCATATATTTACAGGTAAAAGCTTGCATATTAATAGACAAAGGTTCATATATTCATGTGTGAACATGCAATATAAATAAGAAAACCATCATCATTTCACAATAAATAATCTACTACCAATTTAGAATTCAACAAACAAGGCAAGTTATATAAGTAACCAAGTTAGATTATTTCAGCGACTAAATCACAATTACAAATCCAATTTAAACACCACTACAATGCATTTTTTACAACAAAAAATCAATCTTATATGTACCTACTACCTATATAAAACCCCCCAATTAAATCCATCTTAGGTGGAAAGAATAGAAACCTTTCCGATGTGATGGCATAGTAGTGATGAGTTGATCTGGACCTCCATTATTGTTGCCCTCGTGATTCATTGCATACAAAAGACTTAAGAGTCTTTTGTCCTACCTCCTTTCTCGATTTTGGCTATCATATACATGAGCTTGTTGTCATACCCACCTATCCCATTCCCTCTCCTACTCTTAATTGCCGTCACCACTAGCGATAATGCTCTGGTGCCCATCATTGTGGTTTAAGTTTTTGTGTGCTGCATGCTGCTTCTTTTTTCAAACGAAGGGCAATTTTGTTATTTCATAATAAAATTTAATTACATATAGGGCCTTTGGTTCTGTAGAATCAATTCAGATTCTATTGAGCCATAGTTGCAATTTTCTTGGTTCTTAAGGCCTTAGGTGTGATTCTCTCAATAATCTAATACATTAAATGAAAGAGAGCATTTTAAAGCAGTGTGACATGGGAAGATATCATAAAATTTTAAAAATAAAATAATAAAAAATCATTTTCATAAAACAAAAGTGAAGAAAGATATCATAAAATTTAAACATTGCTAACTAATAATTAATCTTTTATTTATTATTATAACCAAACATAAAATAATTGCTGCTTTTAATAAAGTCTTTACAAAATAAATCTATTTTTTATAAAATCTTTAAACTTTTTAAAAATCACTTATTTTTAATCTTAAACAAATGGGCCCATTATTGTGCAACAACCTTGTTGGTTTTGTGGCTAGGGTTCCTTGTAAATCACTTTAATTGGTATTTTTAAGTATTTTTAAATCTTAATACACATATATGTATTCACTACCTTTAAACTAAAAAAATAGTCTGGATCAAAGAATTCATGGAAAAAATTAATTTTGGAAATTATTATTTTGGATCATACAAAAATAACAACTTAAGAAATTAAACAATATAAGGGATAAGGTAAATTATTTTAAAAATCTTTTGACAGAATATTTAAATGAATAAATTTTCCATGAATTTTATTTGTTTTAAGTAAAGTTGGAGGAACGGAAAACTTAACTTGGACTGAATATAAGAATTAATTATTCAAAATATTTAAAGACCCCGAATCTTACAAAGTAAAAAAGCAAAACACATATATTTTGACACTGCACAAATGAAGTGAAAGTTGCTTATTTTAATGTTGCAACCTTGAACCTTTTATCTTAATATTTAAACAAAAAATGTATCCTGAGCCTTGACTTGAGATATTTTAATTATGATGACTAGATCAGTCCATCAATAATAATATTGACACGAGTTTTGAATTGTTAAAAAAAATGTTTGATCAAGTCTTAAAAGTTAAGGGCATGGTTCTGTTCCTATGATAGTAGGAGTTTACGGTTACAATGACATCAAAATATTCTAATACCATGAGACTTTTTTCTCTTGGGAGCCAGCTAACATGAAAATGTGTATGAGCAATGAGAGAACATGTACATACGTGGAAGACTGAGAATAACTGCCACGAACCCAATAGTTTCTAAAATGCCTCTAGAATGAGAAAAATAAAATTTAAAGAGGATAAACATAATAAGTAAAAGAGACAAATCCATCACTTTTGTTAAAAAAACATTGCAACATCAGAAAGCGAGTGTTTATAGTATTTTCATTGTGAATCTTGCTAAGATATTTAAAAAGTCAGGGTCAGTTTAATGCGTGTGTTTGTGTATAATTGATAATTGATAGTAGAAAACATCATGGATTTCAAGTAAAATAAAGGGGAGGTGAGTAATGGTGGGGAGAGTGAACCAAGTATCAAGTATATTACTTAATTAATTGCCTGACAGTGAATTATACATATTTTAATTTAATAAAAAATCACGGGATCATCCTCACATTTTCACCCAATTTCCATTTTCGTGATTTATTTATATTGGACAGGCTTTTGAATGTCAGCCTGCAACCTCCTGCCTCATCTATGGTGAAAACCTATGAAGGAAGGCCCATGTGGCCCATCCCACAGTCCATTCTCCTTCTCTAGCCTCGCTTCGCCAGATCAACGTCCGCAGGACATTAACTCAGGACAACCCTAGTGGCTAGATTAACGTCCCTGTCCCTTGTCAACGTCCTTGTTCATGCTTTCCACCTTTTCCGTCTCTCCCATCGAACGAGCGGGGATTGTGGAGACCAAAATCAATTGTAAGTTCCTTTCTCTGCCTCAGTTCTTTGCTCCCTGTCTGTTACTCTTCCAATGTTTTCTCTGTTCCTTATCTCCCGTTGAAGCAATGGATTTCCCTTCTGAATCTACGGCCCACTCCAATCTATTTCGTCATTAAAGTTTACTTGCAGTTCTCAGCGGCGCTTCTAAACTTGTGAATTTTTGCTGGTATTTACATATCTTACCAGTATTAGCTGTGTTTCATTTTGTCTACATGAGAGGTTTGTGCTTTTTCGGTATTGTTAATTTTGTTGTTTTAGGTGAACAGGCTGTTGTATTTTTCATTTTGAAGAATTAGTTGCCGAGCTCGTTGAGTTGATTGCCTGGTCATGTAGATTAGAATTTAGAAGTTCTGCGTTTGTGAGTATCCTTGTTGTTTTATGATATTCATGGTTATATATGTTTCTCTTATTATCCTAGGTGAACAGGGTGCTATATTTTTCTAGTGGGATATTATTCTGTGCACCAGCAGAGGAGGTGAATTTTTGACTGCCTGCACGTGGATTTTATCAACCTGAACCAAGCCCTCATTTCTTTCTTTGTCGAACTTGATTAATTATAAAGAATATGGATCGAACTCATATATTTTTATAGCTCCAGAGAGGTCAGTCAAGGCACCTGGACAAAGATGGAATATGCAGTCATACAGAATAACATGTTCAGATTCAATTATTTACATGGCCTATATGGGTGTCACAAGCAGGAGAGCCACACTTTTGATAACTTCTCAAGAATAAAATCATCCTCCTCTAGCCTAAACTCTGTCCACTGTGGAAGCCTTGAATCTTCGAGAAAAGTGCACCTTTTGCAGTGTAGAAGTTTTCAGAGAAGTACTTTCATTGATAGAGTTAATGAAGTTGATCATAAAAACTGGGGCTTTGAAGACTTCGATACTGGCAATGGTAATAGGAGAAAATCAACGAAACAACTGGATTCAGACAAGACAATAGACTCTTCAATTTTGTTGCTGGAAGGGCCTTTTGTCAGAAATGACGAGGAAACTAACATCAAAATTCTTCAGAATCTCTGCAAACAAGGAAGATTAAAGGCGGCGGCAAGATTAATTGATATTATGGCTCGGAAAAATCAAATTCCTCACTTTCCTTCGTGCACAAATTTAATTCGAGGCTTTATTAAATTAGGTCAAACAGATAAAGCTTGCAGAATCCTTAAAATTTTGATCATGTCTGGTGGTGTTCCTGATATTATTACATACAACATGGTTATCGGTGGGCTGTGTAAAAGGGGTCATTTAAGATCAGCCATTGATATTCTGGAAGATATGAGCTTGAGTGGTTGCTCCCCAGATGTAATTACTTATAATACAATAATTCGTTGCATGTTTGATAATGGAGAATTTGATCAGGCTGTTAGTTTCTGGAAGGACCAATTGAGAAAGGGATGCCTTCCTTATCTGATTACGTACACAGTTCTCATTGAGCTGGTATGCAAATATTGTGGCACGGTTCGGGCCTTAGAAGTATTGGAAGATTTTGCAACAGAGGGCTGTTATCCAGATATTATTGCATATAACAGTCTCGTTAATTTCACTTGTAAACAGGGGAAATATGAGGAAACTGCTTTGGTTATTCTAAATCTTCTCTCCTACGAGATGCAGCCCAATAATGTGACATACAACACTCTGATCCACTCCCTTTGTAACCACGGATGTTGGGATGAAGTTGACGAGATTTTGATGATCATGAATGGGACTTCCAGACCCCCCACAGTTGTTACGTACAATATTCTGATTAATGGCTTGTGCAAGAGTGGACTTCTAGGCCGTGCAATAAGCTTCTACAATATAATGGTTTCTCAGAACTGTTCACCAGACATTGTTACTTACAATACTCTTCTAGGTTCTATGTGTAAACAGGGATTTGTAGATGAGGGCATCCAATTGCTTCACTTTTTGGTTGGTACTAGCTGTTCTCCTTGTTTGATCACATATAATACCGTGATTGATGGGTTGGCCAAAATGGGATCTATGGAGAAAGCAAAAGAGTTATATAGTGAAATGGTAGAAAAGGGATTCATTCCTGATGAAATTACTCACCGTACTTTGATTTGGGGATTTTGCCAGGCAGGCCAAGTTGAGGATGCTTTGGAGCTATTACTGGAGACGTGTAAGAATGAACATAACATTGGGAATTCTGCTTACAAACTTGTCATCCTTGGATTATGTAGACAAAACAAGGTCGATGTTGCCATTCAAGTTCTAGATATGATGCTAAAAGTTCAATACAAGCCGGATGACAGGATATATTTGGCTATAATTAAAGCTGTTGCTGACGGGGGGATGATAAAAGAGGCTAATGATTTGCACCAGAAGTTCGTTGAAAGGAAGATTCTGAAAAATGGAACCATTTTGAGTTAATTGGAGTCTACCCGTAAGGATTAGCCTACTTTAATGATTCTGGCCATGTGCGAATTTTGCTTTTCTATGAGGTGATTTGTGTAGTTATAGTTGTTTGAGAGTGCCTGGCACTTTTCGCTTGTTAAAGTATCTTGGTGGGTGCCGTAAGTGTGTGTTCGGTACACACCAAAAGAATAAAAAATAAAAAATCTTGAAAAGAAATAAAGAATGTATTTCGAAAGAAAAAGGAATAAGTGTATTTACTTTTTTTTTTTTGGAAAATACATTTCTACTTACCATAGTATAAATGGGGTCTGCTACCAATGCCATGTTGTACTGGGTTAAATGCATTTCCTTAGCGAATTTCATTACAGAAAGCAACTCAACTGCCCTGTAATTGTACGTGAAACATTGGAGCTTTGTCTTAGAAGGATGTCGTCGGCCAGCGAGTTGGCTTGCCCGAGGAAGGATGTCGTAACCTCGAAGGTCTATGGCTTTGTTGTGGATTTAGATGATTAGCTTAATATGGGGTTCTGTTTCTGTTCTATATAACAAGAATGTTACCAACATGTGTTTAGTTTTTAATTTGTTGAAAGTTCATTTAATAAAAAATAATTTAATAAAAATCAGTTTTTATAATGAAATTTATATTTAAATATATTTTGTTTAAAATTAGTTTGATAAACTGAAAGTTGTTTGAATTAATAATGATTTGTGATTTTGAAATGTACTTTTAAATATATAATAACAAAAAATATATTAATTTATGATAATTTATATTCTCTTTGTTTAAAAATGTAAAATATTTTTAATTGAATTTTACTTTTTAATAAAGTAGTTACCTACTTTCTAACTAATCTTATCTTTTCACATTTACTTCTATTAAATATCCTACAATAAATACAAAGTCATTATCAATAAGAGTACTTTTAAAAAAGGTAATAATTACATCTCGAAAAACTAAAAATATTTTATATTTTTAAATATTTAACTATTCAAAAAATGTTTTATATCTTCGAACGGAGGAAGTAATTTTTATTATACAAATATAATATATAAAAATGTTTTAAAAAGTGAAAAAAATTAAAGTAACATAAAATTTAATATGTTAAATAATAAAAATAAAAAATATAAATTTTAATATTGCAAAAAATTTTATTAGGAATAATTCAACATTCATTAATATTGAATGGTTACATGATTAACAGTTTGGTTTATAATGTACAATTTATTTTTTAATAGAATGGCAAACTTCATTCATTTCTTTTTTAGAAGCCACATTTAAAATTGCACCTGAAATTAAAGAAAGAAAAGCGTGCTCATTAATATCTAATTTGCACTGCACCAGAAAGTAACATGGTCAATAATAAAATGAGTTTCAATGCCCTTTTTAAAGTGTTTTTCAAAAGTTTTTAAATTACAAGTTGCCAAATCCACATTTATTATCTTTTCTAAAGTCCTTTAGAAAGTCTATTTATATCTATTATGGGTTCGTTTGGTTTTTAATCTTTTTTAAAAAGTTCATTTAAAAAAGTTCTTTTCAAATATGATTAAATGTGCTTTTGATTAATTTAAAATGATGAAACTTTTGAAAAGTAAATTTAAAAAGTAAAATATTATTTAATCATATTATCTTTAGTTTAATCTCTCATTCTTTTATTTAAAAAATAATTAATTCATTAAAAATATAATTATAATTTAATTAAAAATAATTAAATATCAAGTTTTTAAAATTATAAATTGAATAATTAATCATGTTAATTTTTAACATTAATGTACAATAAAAATTACAAATCTTTATCACATTTTTTAAATATTTTAAATATGTTATATATGTAGAATAAAAATTATAAATTATCATAAATCAATATCTTTTTTAATAATTGTATATTTAAAAGCACATTTTACTATCATAATTTAAACAATTTTCAGTTTATTAAACTAACTTTTAAAAAAATATATTCAAATACAAATTTTATTACAATAATTAATTTTTTTTGAATTAATTTTTACTAAATAAACTTTCAACAAATAAACTTTTAATAAAATAAAAATCAATCACACACCACAATTATCCAAACAACATCTAACATTTAAAAAGCGGAGAACAACTTTTAAAATGTGGAATACAACAGAACCAAACCGGCCCTGAGTATAGATGAAAGTGTTGCTTGAAAAGGGTCGACAGGCTTCCTTGTACATCTGGATAGGACGTTTTGTTCCCACGCAACAATTTAGTATGTTAGATCGCGGATTTCTGGAAGCGTACAAACATTGCTGGGACCCCGGATAAATTATAGTAAAATTTCTAAGGAATGGCTTGTGTGTTGCATGGAAAGAAATAATTGAGGTCTATGAATGTTATACCAATTAACTTTAAATAATTCAGACTCAAATGAAATGACAAATCACTTTAATAACTGAAATAGTTAAACACAAACAACTAAATTAAGTGGTCAAAACAGTATTAATCATAAGTCAAATAACATGATTTGACATCATACAAAATTTATACATCTGTACACAGCAGATATGCAAGATGTTAAACCAAAATTTGAAAAAATGGACAGGGAATTGGATAAATTATCAATTTCGTCGGCGTAATGGAAAATATTGAAATCATGAGTGAAAGCAATCTTAACATGGTTCAGTCATAGATCAGAACCTGTTGCAGGAATACAAACATGGTACAATTCTTCATCGGCGTAACTTAATGCAGTGTATAATCGTCATTCTATCCTCCCAATAACGGAGCTCGCACTGAAGTTGCAGTACTGGACAATGAAGAGAACTTACACCACACCAACATCAATTTCTGAATTCCTCAATTCTTTCACTACAAGAAATCCATATTGAATTCTGTCTAATTTTTTTTTTCCCCTTTTCAATGATGAAAGCCCATCGAGCACAGAATCGAGTTCCGCAGTCGTCAGAGTAATCGATTGAGCATCGACCGAAGAACTCGTAGAGCTGTGTTCAAATTAAAAGCCCAGCGAGAAGACCAGACAAAATCAATTAATGTCCAGGAGCCTAGCTCTTAATTTCCGATAAGGTGAGCTCTTTGTACACGTCAAGCATGGGAAAGGTTCTGTTTAGACGTTTAAATGAATCTTCAGAAATAGCATCCATACTAACAAGGGAACTGGCCAACTCCATTGCGTCATTTCGCCATCCAGCAAAACCAATCCCTTCAATCAATAATGTGTAGGTGGTTTCATTTGGCCGACATCCTTTCCCGACCATCGCAGTTAATACCTCAATGGCATCAACGATTCTGTGTACTTTGCACAGCCCAAGAAGAACAATGTTGTAGCTGATAACCGTCGGCTGATGCTTGCTACTTTCCATGTCCACTAACAACCCGATGGCCTCATCCACCATTCCATCTCGGCACAAGCACGATATAAGTGAGTTATATGTAATCCCGTCGGGATCTATTCCGTTGTCTACCATCTCCAGAATCATCCCCAACGCTCGAATTTTGTCCCCACTACTCCATAGTGCACAAAACATTGTGTTATAGGAACTGACATTTGGAGGACAACCCACCTCTTCAAGCTTCTCAAAGATGTTGAGAGCCTCATCAGCTTTTCCACTCTTGCACAGAGAGGCCAAGATTGTGTTATAATTCACAACATCTGGCAAGCAGCCATCGGAGATCATAAGCTCCAGAAATTCTATAGCCAAATCAACTCTACCTTCTCTGCAGAATGCAGAGATCAACGGATCATAGCTATAAGAATCAGGAGTCAACCCCTTTTCCTTCATAGCCTTCAACACATCTACAGCCTCCTCGACTTTCCCATCACGACAAAGTGAGCTGATTAAAATGCTGTAAGTCACCACGTTTGGTTCACACCCTCTTAGAATCATATCAGCCATCAACTTCTCTCCCTCCTTCCATTTTCCTTGATTCAGAAGTCCTCGCAACAGGATATTGTACGAAATCACATCCGGGGCACAGGCCTTGGAACTTATAGTCGAAATGAACTCAAAGGCTCGATCTAACAACCCTTGTCTGCACATGCCCCGGATGATTGCATTGTACGTATACATGTCAGGCTGCAGCCCCCTTGATAACATCTCATCCAAAAGCTTCATGGCTTCATCAATACCACCCTCGAGAATGGTCGCTTCTATCAAAATTGTGTAAGTAATCACGGTGGGCTCGCACTTGTCTTTCAATAGCTGATCCAGAACCTTCAAAGCCAGTTCAAGCTTTCCCCTACTTGAAAGATTCCCAATCAATATGTTGTAGGTGACTACATCAGGAGAAAAACCTCTGCTTTTCATTCTGTCAAGCACCTTGTTGGCAGAGTCAATCCGGTCAGCCTTGCACAACCCACTAATCACTGCATTATAAGCGAACACATCGGGTTCACCGTACTTTTCCAGTATTTCCATGACCCGAATGGCTTTGTCGATTCTCCTAATGTTGAAGAACCCTTTAATGAGTTTTGTGCAAAGAATGACATCGGGTTTGTAACCCTTATTGACCATTCGCTGGAGAAAGTACAGGGAATCGTTATATTTGCCTACTTTCGAGGACCTGTTGAGAGCTTTCATCAGGTGGGTGTCCTTGAAGTCAAAATTTTGGGAATGTTTGGGCCTTGTTTCAGAAGAAACCCGGGCATCTGCCCAGTTCCTTCGATTGCTAACGCCATTTAGAAGCGGGATCTTGCAAGTAAAAAGAGCGGAGGGGTTTGATTTTGAATGGGAAGAAGGCTTCTTCGGCTGGATTCTATGCGGGATGGTTCGCGGGAGGAAGTCAGTAGAAAATGTTGTCATTGATGAAGATGATTCTGACGGCTTCTATTCTTCATAGACAGGCAATCAGTTTGCAAATTAAAAATCTACGGGAAAAGATGAAGTACCTGTGATTTCTGGACGTGCCAAGTGGGAAACAAGAAATCGTGAAATCGGGCCGTTGAAGTGGATCGATTGCGCCGTCCTTTGATATGCTGCTGAAACATCCATTGGATTTCCCGACGCGAGTTGTGGATAAGGATTGTTTCCGGCGATCTTGTCACATTACCCTATCGCGAAATATAGGCTCGAATATTAATTATAACCTAATTTATCACATATAAATTACACCTCAATCGTATTTATAATTTATATTTTAAAAAATTTATTTAATTTTATTTATAAGTTATGACATAATTTTTAAATAATATTTAAAAATATTTTTCAAATTATTTTTTATGAAAAAAAAAGGTAACAAGATATTACTTCTTGAATTTGTTATATAAGACATATTTAAAATTTTATATACTTTTATTTATTATATTTTTTTATTAAAATTAATTAAATTAGTAAAAATAACTTATAAAAAGGACTGAAGGAATATAGAAAAACACTACTTTTATTCCACATTTTGTTCCAATTTTTGTATAGATTTCTATATTTTTTTCAACATTCCAAATCCTCACATTTTTTGCCGTTACAACATTGATCCTACATTTTTATAGGAACATTAATGTGAAAAAAAATAATATTAATAATGCTAATATATTAATTAACACCATTAATTTTATATTTACATGTCAAATCAATACTAACATGAATTTTTAATAAACAAAAATAAAAAAGTCTACATAAGATTAAATAAAAAAATAAAATACTCTGACCATCCTTCTACTTTAGTTTAATTACATAAACCTCTCATTTATTTTGAAAATATATAATTTAATTTAATATAATTACATAAACCTCTCATTTATTTTGAAAATGCATAATTTAATTTAATATGTTAACTCTGTTGGGAATATTATAAAAAATGCTTTAGTTTAATTACATAAACCTCTCATTTATTTTGAAAATATATAATTTAATTTAATATGTTAACTCTGTTGAGAATATTATAAAAAATGCTTTAGTTTAATTACATAAACCTCTCATTTATTTTGAAAATATATAATTTAATTTACTATGCTAACTCTGTTGAGAATATTATAAAAATATTCTAAAACACATTTTTAAATGAAAATTTGTATTAAAAAATTTATTTATTAATTTATCTCTTGCCCTAATAAATCTTACATTATATTGTTTTGATAATTACATCATTTCATTATAAAAAACAATTTATAAATTTTAAATTTAAATTATTTATAAAATCTCTTGAACTTATATCATTTTATGTTATGAGATAAATAAAAATAAGTTTCAACAATTTGATAAAAATTAAAATCATAATATTTTATAATATGATAAAAATTAATAAATTTTATAATATAAAAAATTTGAAAATGTACTTATTGTGTTTTTTAGTTGCATCCCAAAAAATATATATTTTTGCAAATAAATATTTTTAGGTGATTCTTATGTTAGAGATGGGCATTTTAATTAAATTAAAAGTTTAAAAGTCAAACTCAACGGTCAATTAATGATTGGATGGATATAAATTAAATTTCAAATATAAAAAGAATGTTTATGTAACATATATTTAATTTCAAGAGAGGTTTACATAAGTTTTCAAAATAGAGGGAATTTATATAATTAAGACATAATAGAAGGGTGGTCCGTGCATTTTACTCAATAGAAAAGGATGATTTAGACTCTATCAACTTAGACAATTAGCACCACGATCTTATGACCCCATGATGTCAAAGAAAACTATCACACGACACCAGAGATAATCGACGATAGTGAAAAATTGATAAAGTGCGATGAGATGCTTGTGTTGTGATGAAATACGATTTCATCTTATGTAGCCTTTTTTCATTTTTGCTTACTAAAAAATCATTACTAACATCAGTTCAACACGTAAGCACAAAATTAATAGTGTTAATTGACATATCAATATTATTAATATTGTTTCATGTCATGTCAATGTCTCTTTGAAAACATAACAACCAACATTGCAAATGGAGAAAAGTTTAAAGGCTTGAAAAAAAAAAAGAAAGTATAATAACCTATAATGAAACTCAAACAAACTACAGAGACAAAAAATAGTGTTTTATCTAAATTAAAGCTAGACAATTGAATTATTAATGTTGTCTTCAAAAATTATTAATATGTTGTTATTAATTATATTATAAAATGCAAAATTATGAAATATTTCAAAACATTAGATTATTACAATATTTAAAATTATAAGCCATTATTAAACCAGATTTATTCGTAGTGTGAGGTACTAGATATTTTAAAATTTTAAAAATAGAAATAAATTAGAAATGTAAAAAAATAATTTATTTTAGTGTAAATAAATTTTTTATTTTAAGTAAATCAAAATTTATTCTAATTTAAAACTTTTTTTGTTCAGAAATGTTAAAAATATAAATAATGAGTTTAAAAAATAAATAATAAGTTATTTTATTTAAAAATATGTTATTCCTGTATAAATTAAAACCTAAATAAAAATTTTTATTTTGCAATGTGTTGCCCTTATACAAATTAAACAAATTTTTAAAATGAAACACGTATTATAATAAACCATACGCTATAATTTTTTTTTGTTGCTGTTAAAGAGCCATATACTATAATTTTGTCATAATATTATTTACAAATCACAATTATAGTGAAAAAGTAAAAAATAGGTAAATTTTTTTTGCATAAAATAATGATTTTAAATGATAGCAGAATCTACTACCATTAACGTGCAATATGTAACGACACATGGCACATAGAACAACATGCTGTAGAGTAGCGTGCACAGGATTCAATGCATTACCCTGGTTCACAACAAACATGTGTTTTTTTAACTATTTTCATTCTTTTTTACTTCTTTAAGGTATTCCATACTTTTGTAATTTGTTTTTACTATGATTGATGAGGCAATGAATGATTTAAATGTGTTTTGACTTTAAAAAACTTGAAATTCTTTAATTTAAAAAATAAAACTTGAGAATCTACTTAATTAATTAGTCATTTAATTATTATGATTTTATTTATTAATTGTGCTTAATGGTGAGGGATATTATAAACAAATAACATAATTCATATCCATACTATAGCACTATTTATCACAATCATTGACATACATGTGAACATAAGTTCATCAATATTATATAATTAATTTAAAAGTATATAGTTACTAGTATTTATATTTTTATATATTGAAAATAAATAAGTAATATATTTTCTACCTCACGCACATCAACTTGTTTCACCCACACAAATTATTTTATAATTTGTTACCCTATGCATGTAACAAATACAAAGAACACCCCCCCCCCCCCCAAAAAAAAAACAAGAATGTACTATTCCCACGTAAATTAAAATCAATGCTTGTTCGTTTACCCAAAAAAAAAAGGTGGTTCCATCTTATAATCAAAGCCAATGCATTATTACCCAAAAATAACAATAAAATTAAAACCTGTTCTGTCTTATAATTTTAAAATTTATGTGTTATACATGCGTGAATTAAAATTTAAAAAAATCACATATTTTGATTTAGAATTTACTAAGCCCTGTATGTATGTTCTATTTTTTAACTTTTTACCCCCCGCACATTAAAAACACAAATAATATACAACGTGCATATTGAAAAATGATAAATGAGTAAATCATCCATTGAATTTTAAGAAATTCTTCCTTAAAAAATTAATCTTCAAAGGTATAAACAATTACCATGGACTCTGAACTTATATATTGTGCAAATCATTCATTTAAATTTTGAAAACAGTGCAATATAGCTGCAGTCATCAACAACAGTTCATTTCAACCATTAGTTAACTAAAAAATAACATAAAAAGACCTCAAAAATTAAATATAAAGGTCCATTTTTTATAATTTTTTATCCTTGTCTATAGTTTTTGGGTCTTTTATTATAATTTTTTTAATCCTTTTTATAATTTTTTATATCTCTTTCTATTTATCTTTAGTTAACTAATTGTCAAAGTTACTTTCGTCAACAATAAAAGTCAAACTACCCCATTTTTAAAATTAAGAGGATAATCTGCATAATGAATAAATTTAGGATCTATGCTGCAACTTGACATAAAGTTCAAGAAGTAATTTACTTATTTACTTTTAAAAAAATATATAAAAGTTATCATTCCTGAATATTAAAAATATAAAAAATTATTATCGTAGAATGAGTTTTCCCCATGTAAATTAAAAATAATATTTTTTATCTTCTACATATAAAAATACAAAAAATAGATTCTTTTATAATTTTTTATTTAGCTTTATATTTTACTCTATAGTTTATTATCTTATGCATATAAAAAATGCAAGCAACACATTATTTTATTTAAAATCTGTTATTTTATGTAAATTAAATTTAAGAAAAAATGAGTGGGTTGCATACTTACTTTTTTTTTTCATTTTATCTAAACTAAATTTGTAATGTCATTGCATGTCTTAAACTTATCATTTTTACTATAGATTTTCTATATACCATTGCCTATTTTTTTACTATAGGTTCCAAACATTTATTTATGCTATACTTGGTTCACAAAGGAAAATAAGGAGGAGAGAAAATTAAGGAGGAGAAAAGTAAAGAGATATAATTTTTTTTTTTCATTATGTTTGATTGAACGAGAGAAAATCAAAAAAAGAAAAAAATTATTAATTTTATATGAACAATAAAAATTTTATTATTTATAAAAATATTTATATAATAAAATTTAATATTTTAACATATTATGTATATAATAACTTTTGTCATATATTATTGATTGAATTAAAACATAATTAAAAAATATTTTATTCAATATAAAAATTTATTCATTAAATTATTAAATATATAATAATTTTAAAATTTAAAACTACAACCAAATATAAATATAAGATACTTAACTAAAAATTAATTTAAAAATTTAGAATTAGCATTTATCTAATTAATCTAAAGGTTAAATATACTATTTGTTTTGACAAAAGTTTATGATCAAAATATAACTATATTAAAACGATCATGATAAAAATTGAGGAAATCAAGAGGCAGCAATGAAAAATTTGATGGTAAATTTAAAAATAAAATTTTCTTTTCAAAATATCCTCATATTTGGAGAGAAAAGTTAGAGATAAAAATATGTGAGTTTCACATGTTATTACACTCTCACTTTTGTCCCCACGGCCAAGTAGGAGATTAAGGTGTGTGTCACGAGATCTTTCCATATATAAAAACTAAATATATAAATATTAATATGTAATTTTTTTTAAAATATAAATGTCAAATTTCCGTTGATCTAACTATACTTTGCAAGTGTATAAAATTTACTTAGCACAGGTCCACGTGATCTTTCCATGTACAAAAACTTAAAAATAAATATTAATATATAATTTAGAAAAAAAAAATGTCCAGCTACTGTAGATCCAACTCTATGTCTGCAGTACTTTGACGTACTTTATTGTTATATAAGATTATGTTTTAAAAAAATAGATTTATACCCTGTGCATACATGGGAATGTTTTAGTTTTTGAGAATAAATATAAATATAAATATTAAAAAAATATTTTAATATTCTTAAAAATAAAATACATTACTTTTTATTTTATTTTATCTTAATTATAAATATTTTTTATTTTTAAAATCTATATGAATCCCTTTTAAAATCAATAGTTGAGAATTGTAAAATACAAACATGCCTTCTATTTTTAAATTTTTATTTTCACACATTCAATCATTAATTGAGAGTTAACTCACATGTATTAGATTAAAATACTATTCTTGATATAATTTTTAAAATTTTTATTTTTATTTTAAATTTATTGGCATACAAAGTAATTTATTTAGTATTCTTTAGAAATTAAAGACATGCTCCATCTTTTAAAAAATGTAAGGTATTTTTAACTAAATATGACTCTAATAAATTAGTTACTTATCTTTAAAATAACACCATTTTTTCATATTTATGACTCCATCTATTAAAAAATATAAGTATTTTTAATCAAATTTTACTCTCCAATAAAATATTACTTGCTTTTAAATTAATTCTATATTTTTGTATTTATTCCTTTTTAATATAGTGTTTCACCCTAAAAGTAATATATTCAATGAGGGTACTTTTAAAAAAAGATGATGATTATATCTTAGAAGATTAAAAATATCTTATTTTTTAAATATTAACTCCTTAAAGGACACCTTGTATTTTTTAATAGATAAAGCACTTAATTATGTGTTTTACTCTAGAATAAATATAAAATAATGTATTCATTATTGATACTTTAAAAAAAAATAATTACACCTTTAGATACTAAAAATGCCTTATATTTTTTAACATCTAACTCCTAAGAAATAACCCCTTACATTTTTTAATGAATAGAGTAAGTTCACTAAGAAAAAAAAATCAAATACATATCTAAAAAAAAGAACTTAATGGAATAACTGGTAAATTAGTTAATATAATTTATGTTTATGTTTATTTAAATTTTATAATTTTGATAAAATATTTTTAAATTATTATCATACTTAATTCTTAAAAGTTATTTTTTGACCAAAAATTGTTTGAAATTTCTTAAATTAGGAAGTGAGAGGATAGACAAGTAGATTATAGAGGTAAAATAATAATTTAAAAAATTTCAACATAAATACAAATACTAAATTAAATATTTTATAATATTTAACATAATATTCTTAACCATATTAAAAATGAGATTAAAGTATAAGTTTTAAAAATAAAGAAGAAGTCTTTATAATTTTAACAAAACAAAAAGGATGACAGTATATTTTACTTTATAATTTATTAATTTGTGTAAATTAAAATTTAAATAATATTTTATTTTAAAATTTGTTATGTTCGTACATTTTAAAAATATAACTAAGAACTTATTTTATTTTAGAATGTATTATGAATTATTCTGTGTAAGTTAAAATTTAATGAACACTCTTCTCTTTTGTTTCTTAAGGTATTCTCATAGTTAGTATGAGAGTAAAATTTTAATGAAATGATAGATATAAGAAATATTATTTATTTTGCAACGTGCTACTTTTATACATATTTAAAAATAGCATTATTTTTTTAAATTTCTCACCCCCTACAATTTAAAATATAATTTAGCTTATTCTTTTTTAAAACATGTTGCCCGTGTATTACTTTAAGGAAGATAAAACATATACTATAATAAACTGTACTGCAATTTGTGTCATAATGTTATTTATAAATTATATGTACAAGCATTACAAGTAATAAAATAATTATTAAAAAAAGATTAAGCGTGCAGTAAAAGATAAATTCATTGATATTATATAATTAACTTGTAGTTCATAAATTTTTTTTTTTAGCTCAGACTTGAGGCGCATAACTACATTGATATTTTTCACAAGTGTTCAAATCATAATTAACTTTTATGTATAAATAATAAAATAATAGATTTTTATACCTTATGCATTTGAAAAATATAAACAAAAACTTGTTCTATATATATTGACACAAACTATTTTTAATTTGTTACCCTATTTTAATAATAAGATAAATTGGCATATTGGTAAAAAAAAAACTTGCATCCAAAAAATATAGATCAAATTGTTAAAAATTTAAGAGCATGGCTGTCAACATTGATATGCAATAAATTTATCACTGATATACAATGAGTTTATCATTACAAATTTAAAATTTGCAATAGTTTTTCATTGATATACAATGGTATATTATTAACAAATATAATAAATTAATCATAGTATAAAATATAATAAATATTGAGCTGTTTGTTTAGTTTGGTCCTAAAATATGGATTATATCTAAAAAAAACCTCATAATAATAAACATGTAAAACTTTTTTTATATATCTAACACCTATTATTTTACTAAAAATATCAATTTTACCATGAATTCTATTTGATCTATCAAAATATAATAATCTTATTATTTTTACACCTTGTTTAAATTTTTAAAATTTATAAATGTAGACCCCACTTATATTTTTTAATGGTAGGTCTCACATACTACTTTTTTAAACCACACTACTCTAATTTTTTAAAAATTAAGTTTATTAAAATCTTACATTCCCCCATTATCTGTAGAGTCTCAATTTGGCATCGACACACCACCCTTTTTAAAATCACACTATTCTAATTTTTTAAAAATCAAGGTTATTAAAATATTACATTTCCTTCATTACTCTTAGAGCCTCAATTCATACTGAGTTTAAAATATTTGAACATATAGAAAATTTATACTCGAGCTCGATTCTTGACGTCTATAACTTTTGGGTTTATTTAGGTTGATTTAATTATCTCAAATTATTAAAAATTATTTTAGTCTAGTTTTATTTTTATTGAATCCATAAACTGCATCTTTGAATTTTTTTGGCCGATTCATATATTTAATTTTTTTAAAAAGTTATGAAATAAATATATTTAAATAATAAAAAAATTATTTTTTGGTAATTTAAATAATTTTTAGACAACATTATATTTAAATAGGGGTATTTTAGTTCAACACACATGACTTAATGATCAACTAATGGTTAGATGGATACAAATAAAATCTCAAAAATAAAAGGAGGCTTGTATTTTATAACTATCTTTGCTAAGAAATGTTCATATAGATTTCAAAAAATAGAAGAGAAGTATTATTAATTAAGATAAAAATAGATAAAATATTTTATTTATTTTTAATTATAAGTTTCATATTAACAATTTATTTTTATAGGCCCCACATGTAGCTCTTTTATTATAGCCCACATTATTCTTTTCCTTTTTTATTTACTATATCCTGTTGAAAAATTAACAACTAAAAATTTTAAAAAAAGTCAAATAGGTACTAATACTCTAACAAATAATTTTTTTTAAAAAAGTCAGATGAGTGCTGATCTACAGTATCGGCACCCATCCATTAAAAAAAACATGAAAAAGTTAGATGAGTACTGTAAATCTACAATACCATCTGACAGTAGGTGCAACATATAATAGATTATAGATTATAGATTTTCTTTGATATTTTATTTTACTCATATGAAATTATGAAAACATAAAATTGCATGAAAGTAATTAACAACACAATTTTTTTTTGACCTACCTCAATTTTTCATACATGATGACTTAAAAAAAGATTTAATAATATGTCACGGCAAAGGCCCAACGAAACGTTACGTGGGAACACAAATTGTTCGCACTCGGCCCTTCTTAGTTATTTAATTGAGTGAATTGTTGTTCGGTAATTATTATGATGGCGTTGAACACAACGAATTACTCAATCCTTATCCTTGTCCAATTTTATCCCATCGGTTCCTCTCTCTGCGTTTGATTTTGCTGGAAGTTCAGATCTCCTAGTCCTGTAATACCAGAGCCAGTGAATATGAAAGAATTAGCCCTAGCCAATTTGTGCCGATAATTCATCATCCCACATGTTGACTTCTATTACCAGGCAGCAACAGCAGCCACATGGTTTTCTGGATCATGATTCAACACATCCTATAGAACCAAGTCATCGTGCTCCAAGTGGGGAGGCCCTTAAAAGAGGCACGCTTCTTTGAAATTATAAAGAAGATAGGGGAAACAAAACCTAGGCTTTCTGGTCCTTCCAATACTCCCATGCATCCATAGTTATCTGCCAGCTATGACTTGTTTTTGAACAATATAGTTATGTCTATGGAAGTGTATATTATTTTCTTGCACATAGATGAAGTTAGCAAGTGCTGATTATCGTTGTGGTCTTGTATCAAAACTGAGTACTCTTTTTTGAAATAAAAGGGCACACACTAACGAGCGAAATTGAACCCACAACTTCCTATTTATATGAGAGCTTATACATCAATACGTTATAAAGTTATCAGTCACCATTATTAGTTCTCCTAAACAAGAAAGGGATGTGCGGAGTTAGTGATTAAATTCAAGCTATATATAATATAAATATGCACGGTAGACAATAGTTTGGAAAAGTTGTGATATTTTTTTTTCCTTTTCTTTTATATTTTCTCCCAATTATTTTAATCTAATTATTAACTTTTAATTTCTGGCAAAAAATTATTTACTTTTAAATGGGGTTAAATGGTAAATTAATTCATAAATTAGTAATCGAGGAGCATCTGTGACTTTAAATTTATTTTTAATGCAATGTTTCCTTTTAACTTTTAAAAATTATACAATCTAACTTCTACCATTAATAAAAATTAAATTTGATCATTAGTTAATTACAAAATAATTGATAAAGACATTAAAAATTGAAAAAATGATTAAAAAATTATAGCAAAAGACCCAAAAACTACATACAAGAATTTACAAAATTACATAAAGGGACCAAGAAAATTTTAAAATTTTGTCAATCATTTTTGTAATTTTTGAGGTTTTGTTTTGTTATTTCCTAGTCAGTTAATGGTAAAATAAAAGTTAACTTTTTCTAAAGGTAAGGGCTAAATTGTATTAGTTTTGAAGAATGAAAAGGAATATTGTATCAAAAATAATTTTAGAATCCTTGAGGTTCTTGGATGTATAGTTTAAAAATTAATTTGTTCTTTTATTTCTTTTAAATGACATGTTTGCAGAGTGAAGGGAGAGAGTTAATCTTTTTTTAAAAAAATTGATTTACTTATAACTTAATTTTTAGAATTTATCTTAGTGCATTCAATATGTTTAATGTCTCGACGACATTTACTAGATGATTTTTTTAAAGGTGTCAAGACCAATAAATGAAAAGACTAAAATTTATGATATTGAGTTGGATGAATTAACATTTGAAAAATGGGTTATAATTCAATCATAACTACAAAAACATAGTAATAATACTTTCTGTATAGAAGGAGTTGTTTTATTGGAGGCTTTGACAAGTTAAAGTATTACATAATTTATAGAGCTAATAATATGTCAACCCATCAATTGACAAAAAAAGAGGGTGGGTTGGGTTAAAGAAAATAAGTTCATGTAGATGTGTGCCAACGAGTTGGTGGTTTTACCTTCTTTTAAAAAAAAACAAAACAAATAAAAAATGTTAAAATAAGCTTTTTTTTACTCTCGCTCAATCAAACAAGACAAACCCTCGCTCACTCAATCACTTGCTTAGTCACAAGTTGCAACTCGTCTCTTGAATCTCTACTCTAACTCTCCTTTATGACCACTGGCAGTGACCTTAGCTCTCCACTTTGGCTGTCGTGAGTTCTCATCCTCCTCCTTTGTTCTCATCGCGTCAAAAGCCCAGAGTTGCCTATCAATCTCTTCATCCCTCTAACCTTTTGCCTCTTGATCTCCCCTTATCTCATCCCTCTTGGTCCCTCTGTGACCCTAGCTCTCCAAAAACCCAAGTTTAATTTTTGCTATTATTCTTGTTTTGAAATTGATTGCTCGTGTTCTGGAATTTTGCTTTTGGTTTTACTTTTTGCTATATGAATTTTTTCTGCATTTTTTAGTTTTGATTTTCTTTTTATATTCACTCTTTAAAAACCCTTGTCAATGAATTTTGTCTAGCTAGTTAATTCATTTCTTTATTTACTTTGGTTGAATTAATTATATGTTGTAGGATGGCTTTTACTAATGCTATAAATAGTCAAGCTAATATGGAAAAACCAACACTTGCTAAATCTAACTCTTTTATGCAATATAATTTAAATAAAAAGGATACAACAAAAGCTTGCACATTTGAAGTATGTAAGTATTATACTAAAATTGATCTAGTAGATGAAAAAGAAAAGGCTGCATGCAATGGTTATAGAAAACCATTTGCTATTGGTGGTAGGGATTATGGCAGTTCAAACCTTTGCCATTATATCAACACATGTTTATCATTTTGAAAATATTATGACACTAGTACGATAGATTAAGTTGGGAAGCTTAAAACTAGACAAAGTGATTACAATAAAGTTTGAGAAATAATTTTTATAGCTATCATTCAACATGATTTTCCCTATTCTTGGGTTGAGTATGAATAGGGTTAGGAAGTTACATAAATATTTGAGTCTTGATTTTAAACTCATTACAAGAAAAACGATTATGATGGATGTTTGGAATTTCTATCTTCATCAAAAGGAAGATTTGAAAAAGACTATAGCAAATGGTCCTAGTAAAGTATGCTTGACTGATTGTTGGACTATAGCAACTTCTAAAGGTCATCTTTGCTCAATTGCACATTTTGTTGATGAGAAATGAAAACCTAATAGCAAAATTCTTGCATTTACAAAGATGGATCCTTCACACTCTAGAGTTGAATTGGCTGAAAAAGTGTATGAATGCTTGATAGATTGGGTGATTGAGAAGAAAGTTTTTTTTATCATTCTAGACAATGCTTTAGCTAATGATAATATGCAAGATATATTGAAAGATATGTTGAACTTATAAAATAGCTTGATATGTTTAAGGGAGTTTTTTCATGTGAGATATTGTGCCCACGTTTTGAATCTCATAATTAAGAAGGCCTGAAAGTAGCAACTGATGTGGTGTATAAGATTAGGGAGAGCACTAAATATGCAAAGACATCAGAGGCAAGGATGATAAATTTTAAAAAATATGTTCAAGATGGAGGGGATGACATTTTCATGGCTTGAAGTTAGATGTCCCAACTAGATGGAATTCAACATATGTAATGCTTAAAATTGCACTTAAATATCATTGTGCTTTTGGTATTTAGCTTTATGTAGTACCAATTTTAAATATTCTTTCACAAGTGAAGAGTGGTTTAGAGTAGAGGAGATGTGAAAGTTTTTAAAGCCATTTGCAATAATAACAAATTTGATTTCTTGGTCATCATATCCAACTTTTAACATGTATTTCATGCAAATTTTAAATATCGAATCATTGTTAAAAGCAAATTCAAATAATGTTGATCATGTGATTAGAGACATGGCTTCTAGAATGCTTGTCAAGTTTGATCAATATTGAAATGATTGCCGTGTCATTCTTGCTCTTGGGATTATTCTTAATCCAAGGATAAAGTTTGATATAGTAAAGTATTTTTACTCAAAACTTGATCCCAAACATTGTAATAAAAAAATTTGAATATATTTAGAACGAATTATATTATTTATTCAGTGATCATAGAGATGTGAGATTGTCATCATCTTCAATTACTAATGATAGTGTTGTAGGAGAGGGTGTATCAAGTTCCAATGTGCCTTTGTCATTGTGATCATCATCATATCATTTTTCATATTTGAATGTGTTCTTTTAATGTCATTTGGATTGACAATTTTAGTGATGCTTAATAATTTAATTTTATGTTCTAAGATTATCTTACTTGCAAGAACCAAGATACTACATCCATTAAAAAGTTTGAATTAGACTATTACTTAAAAGAAGCAACACTTGATCTTAGCTTGAAAAAAATTAAACATTTTGAAATATTGAAGGACTAACTTGACTCGATTTCCTCATATTTCAAGGATGGCATGTGATATTCTTAATACCTCAACCACTACAATAGCTAGTGAATTTGCTTTTAGAATTAGATTGAAAGTTCTCATAAAGTATCGAAGTAGCCTTTTTTCAGATAATGTTGAAGCTCTTATTTGTATTTAAAATTGGATTCTTAGTTTTCCATGATTGGTAGTGTAGTAGTTATATTTTTTCATTTACCTTTTAGATTTCTACATGTTAATTGTATTTTCCTATTTAATTATATTTTATTTTTTGTTTGTGGTAGATGAAGCTTTGAAGAAATTACTCAAATTAATGTTATTATAGCTTATAATAAAACTTCTAATATTATGATTGATCATAAGCAATTTTCAAACTTTGAATTGTAATTTAAACTTTCTATTGTGTTTGTTTGTAATTGAGCATATGTTTATTTTTTTTACTGTATTAATATGATTTAAATTGTATTATATTTTTTAATGATTTAGAAGGAATTTTATTGTTATTTGGACAATTAGTTTTTAGAGAAAAAATATAATTTTTTTACTGCCCCAAAAAAAAAACAAAGAGATGAATTTTTAATTTTTAAAATTGAAAAATTAAATAATGTTTTACTGATAGGTTAGCCTGCCAATTCACACAAATACAACCTGTCAAAATATAAGTTATGCTAACTCGCCCTGTCAAACCCACAGCCTGCTGCTATTGTATGCTGGTCCATGTTACCATCTCCACATGGATGATATTTTAGACGTGCTGTAATTATATTTTGATGGATCGTGGGCATTGTTCGTCTTTGTAATGGCATCACTCATCCGCCGAGGAAAGAAACATTTTTGGGGGCTGTTTAATTTCACTGTGTTAGGAAACAATATCCAGTTTACTCAAAAAGAAAAAGGAAAGACTACCTATCTTATACAATTATGCAAACGTTCCTGGGGAAAAAAAGCCATACATGCATGCATATTGATATTTCCATATTTTTACAACACGATTTCAAACCGCTTATTTCCGCGTCACACACACATTTGTGATGTCTTGCATTTCACTTCAAAAATTAAAATGAATCTATCAAATATCAATCGCGAGGTTTAAAGAAAAAGCAAACAAAAACGACAAAAAAAAAAAAAAAGCACGGAAATTGTGTACTAGGGTTGCCGGTGCGCAACATGCTGCATCTCTTCCATAGCATTAGGCCACTAGCATGTGATGATTGGATTCCGATTCCGAAGACCGTATTTTCATACGATGTACCGAGTGTCACGTGTCAACTTTTCCTCTCATCCTGCCAAATTTCTATTTTCTGTTGCTAATTTTCTTGGGCGAATTTTCTGTTGCCATTTTATCATTACAATATAACACAATTCCCGCTGTTAATCATGTATCTGCAACATGTCTAATTTCACTTCTCCATCCTAAATCTCTCGGATCTTTGCAGAATTCCCCTCATTTTTGTTTCGCTCCCGCTCATGTTCCATCTCTTCTTTTCCTTTAAGATCACCTGCACCGTTCACCCAAAAGATCTGATCTAGGGTTCTCACTTAATCGGCAGCTCCCAATCTGACTATTTCAAGAGCATTTCTTTTGTTTTGATATATAATATTGATTGATACGTACAATCTCGATTCAGACGCATTCAAATTCAACTGAAAATTAATCCTGGATTCGGATTGATCTCTATGCCGCTTGGTGGTTTGGTTTGTGATTGTGAATGAGAAAATAGGGATTTGTTTTCATGACCATGGAAGTCGTTAATGATTTGGCGTCCTTGGACGTTGAGTTGTTGCAGCTCCAAGACGTGTCTGCTCTGGCCCTCAAGTCTAACCTGAATTTTGTTGAAAAGCTCTTCGAGCAGTGGCTGTCGTTTCCTGAAAGCAATCGAGTGGTAGGCTTCATTCGATAATTCTCAATTTTGAAATCAGAATGTCAAGAGTCTCATTAGCTTGCTTTCTCTGCTTTTATTGGGTTTGCTTGATGCTTATCTTTGAAAACAAACCCAGTACGTGTATGGATATTTGAGTGGAACAGATTTATTGGTGCAATGGGAAAGACAGGAATCTCGGTTGTTACAAACCGATGGTTTAGATAACTATGGTCGAATACTCTTAAGTTGTTTCGCAGATGCATCTTTACGTTTGAACGCCAAAGGCATAGACAAAAGTAGAGATTGTAGCCATTTCGACGTGAACGTACTATCATGAATGCTTACCTCGAAGTCATGCAGAGGAACTCTCTGATCCTTGAAGTATATGAATATCAAATGCTGTTTAACAACCAGATGTGATATACCTTTTTGTATTCGATTTTGGATTTCTTGATCCCGACGTGCTTAATTTTTCTAGTTTCTCACTTGTTTGTGTGCATAGGTAACATCATTGTTGAATGACGCAAAGTCAGGTGTTCCCCTTAATGTCCCTGGGAATTGCTCCAGTCCAAATGCTGCAAGCAGTCCTTTGCCGTCCATGTTTCCTGCTGGCACTGCACCTCCTCTTTCACCAAGAAGTTCTTCTGGTTCCCCTCGCATAGTGAAACAGAGAGTTGGTCCTTCTAATTTGAGCTCTCCTTTGAAAGTTGTCAGTGAACCGCCTAAAGAATTGATACGTCAGGTATATCTTCTTAGTATCTTTCCTTGGTGACACTTTCGTGGCTGTGTTTTTGTTTAGTGCTATGTTATCCTTGATAAAATATTGATCTGCATGCTTGCAGTTTTACTTTCAAAATGGGCGTCCACCACCAAATGAACTGAGGGAACAATTCTTGTTTAGAGTGGATCAGTTATTTTATGGTCACTTGGATGGACTGCAGATGCATGGTGAGATATAAACATATATAACGGTGATAGCCTGAAAGCACATTTTGTTTCAACTAGGAATTAAGTGATTTTGAATATTGTAATATTTTAGCTTCTTCCAATAGTTAAATCTTGATTTTGGGTAACTATCTTGTTTTCCTATACGTTGGTAATCAAGAAAAAGTATTTATTCATAAAAGAAGTCACGTTCAAACCGTGTTAGAGTTGTAAAGTAACAATTAACACTAAGAATGATATTCTTCTCATTTCTCTGGTGTGTCAGAATTCAAATCGGCTACCAAGGAAATCTGCAAGCTGCCATCTTTCTTTTCCTCATCTCTTTTCAGAAAAATTGATTCCAATGGAACTGGTTTGGTGACAAGGTGTGTACTTTAATATATCCAGATGCAACTTCTGCATTTCTATCTGTGCCATGGATGGTGCTACATGGTTTTGGCTGTTTAGTTGTGACCCACGTTGAAATTATAATCAGTGATTTTTGAACAAAAACCAAAGGTTATTAAACAAGTAAAACAAGCATATTCAATGTAATTGTCGTTATCATTATTATTTTTTTTGGACTGAGACTTTTTTGGCACATTCTTTCACTTCTGATCAAACTGGAAGTCCAGCTTTCTTGTTGGCCTGGTTTTGACATTGTGTATTCTTCCCTTAATTTTTCCATGCATAATCAGATAATGTTTGAAAGAGTTACTTGACATCATTTTACTTATATCACGAAGAATCAATAGTTCTCCATCGCATGAAGATTGCCTTTGGTATAGGAATTATGGGTTCCTCAATGTCATGTATATGTATTCTCACTCACTTATCCGGTTCAAAGCTACATAGCAAAGTACATTGTGCTAAATAATGTGTTTACAGGGACATGAGCGTGTTTATTGTAGCTGAGAAACCGTGACTGAATTGGATCTATCAAATTTGAAAATTCGAAATTCTTGTCAAGCGAATGCTTTTTCCTCTGCTGAAGATAGCTTTCCCTCTATGACAAAGTGATACAATTTTTAGCTTATTTTCTTGGAAGATATATGCTTTCCTAAAATGTACCCTTGCTCTATTTAATTCTCCTTTCCAATAGTGAAGGTATCCAAAGTTAATGGTGCTTTCCCTGTAATAATCACTGACACTTTTTTTCTTGATTTTATATATCTAAAGGGATGCATTTGTTGATTACTGGATCAATAACAGCATGTTGACGGCAGATATAGCAACTCAAGTATACAAAATTTTAAAGCAACCAGATCTCAACTACCTCACACAGGTTTGATCTTATTGAGTTATGAATTATATTTCTATAGATTCTTCTCATTTGAGAACAATTCTCTATTCCATGTTAGGATGATTTCAAACCTGTGCTTCGTGAGCTTTTGGCTACTCATCCAGGGCTGGAGTTCCTGCAGAGTACTCCCGAGTTTCAAGAGAGATATGGTTTGTCCTTAGTCCTAACTATAACATTGCAGTTATTGGTTTGCATAATAAAATGCAGATGTTTGCATGTGATACTGAAAGTCCTGAGATATTATGTTTCTTTGAAACTTTCTTGTCTAATAAATCTATTTTTCATTACTTCTTATTGTCTCCCTCATGAACACTTTTAGAGATGTAGTCCCTTTATCTAGATGACAGTTTTCGTTGTATGCTGCTTGTTCATGAGACTAGATCGAAAGTTAATTTTGTAGTAGAAATGAGGAAGTAAACAATGAATATGTGGGCTCAAAATCAAGCATAATCTTTTTTCTATGTAGTACCCTGTGTCCTTGTTTTTGTACAATGATGGAATTTTTATAAATTAGTTTTGGGTGTATATTTGGTGAATAACTTGTGCGATCAGTTTTCTCTGATGAAAATTATGAATCATGCCCTTTTATAAGTAAAAAAATTCTTGGGAACTTTTCCTTGAATCTTGTTCAATTGAAACTAGCCTCATCTTGAAAACTAATCGCCTTTGTTTCTTACCATGCATGGGCATGATTCTTCATAGCTGCAAGCCTACAATCAGTTCTTACAGGCATTCCTTACAACAAAGAAATTCAGATGGCCTCATCATCATCTTCTTCTTCTTGTTTTTTAATCAAGATTTTAATCAAATTCCTTGCCAACAAAGTTAATTATGTAATGAATATCATTTTTATTTAATTTCATTTATCTATTTTTTTTTGGACTTTTACCACTAATTGCACTAATAATACATTATATACATTTGTTGAAAAAGTAGCACTTCAACTGTCTGAGTGCAAGGAGAAATAATTTGAAGTACTGTATCAATCAATTTTGATTTTCAAGTCCGGACATGGACTGGTGTCATTTATCATGGTTTTTGGAGTGTTAAGGTCGCAACTTTCATGCTCTGTTGTCTTTTCTATGTTTCAGCTGAAACTGTTATATATAGAATATATTACTACACAAATAGATCCGGGAATGGCCATCTTACCCTGAGGGAGCTGAAGCGCAGTAACATAATTGATGCAATGCAGCATGCAGATGAAGAAGAAGACATCAACAAGGTTTTGAGGTACATATGCTTGGGAGTTTTGCTGCATTTAACTACACAAACGCCTTTTCCTTTTTTCACTTGATGATGCATCCACATGTTCTGTGTAGGTACTTCTCCTATGAACATTTCTATGTTATATACTGCAAGTTTTGGGAGCTGGATACAGATCACGATTTCTTGATAGACAAGGAGAACCTTATCAGATATGGTAACCACGCGCTTACCTACCGTATTGTCGATAGAATATTTTCTCAGGTTTGTGTAAATTAGATGTTGCTTTTGTCTTGAAACCTAAATGCTGACGTCTTGAGGGACAAGTCCCACCTACTATAAGTAAAATAAGCTTGTTTTTTCAGAGTTCTGTTCATTTATAGAATTTATCAATTTTTCTTTAAAAAAGAACAATCCTTGCTTGCTTCAATATCATCTCAGGTTCCGAGAAAGTTTACTAGCAAGGTTGAGGGAAAGATGGGATATGAAGATTTTGTTTACTTCATTCTGTCCGAGGAGGATAAATCATCTGAGCCTAGTCTTGAGTATTGGTATTTTTTTTTCCTTTTGGTTCTCTTATTATTTGCTTTACTACTTCTTGTTATGTAAGGATCAGATTAATGGCTGAACAGTTGCAATTATGAAGACAGTGCGTTAGATTAGGCATGTTTGTACCTTGCTTTATTCAGTTTGAATTCGCATCCATGTGCATTTCCATACATGTGCATGCGTCTCCTGCAGGGCAGTAGGGATAATGGGATACAGTCAACATGATTTATCTATTACTGAAACTTGATCTAAGTAATGTAAAGCACAGTACTAAAGAGAACAGCTCAGAACGACAAAATCTTGGCTTGTGAGGACAGTGTACCTCATGCCATTACAGAGCCTGAGTTTGTTGTTGTAAGCATCGTATAATTGAGTTTTTCTTTTTTTTGGAGCAATTGTAGTATTAGTATCAATGACAGTTTTTAGAGAAAGGGATAGGTGACTATTTGTTAGTGGCTGCATGTTACAGCTAAATGCATGAAAGTGGATAATGGAATATTCATGCTGTGTTCCAGGGATTGAAAACCAAAACTTCTCTTTGGTTAACTTGCTGCTGATTTCTTTTGATAGCTGCTTTGTTAATTGACTTTAATTTTCATTATTAGGTTCAAGTGCATAGATTTGGATGGGAATGGAGTTCTGACGCGGAATGAGCTGCAATTTTTTTATGAGGAGCAACTGCACCGGATGGAGTGCATGGCCCAAGAGCCCGTGTTTTTTGAGGATATACTATGCCAGATTATTGATATGATTGGGACTGAGGTTCTTCTTTCCTTCTTTCGTTTTGTAAGACCTTTCTTTATTTAATTTTTGGGAAGTCTGAAAACACCAGCAAATTACCTAAAAATGTGTACAGTAAGCAGCTTCTTGAGTTGTGTGAAAATTGTTCTCGTACTTGTTTTATTTAGTGCTCTCCTTTTTCTCATACTCTTCATGCTCGATACCATTACCTTTATTGTGACAATTTTTCTCATCTAGAATTCTTCATACTGCAGAATGAGAGCTATATAACTCTACGTGACCTTAAAGGCAGTAAGCTCTCAGGAAGTGTTTTCAATATCCTGTTTAATCTGAACAAGTTCATGGCCTTTGAAACGCGGGACCCATTTTTGATTCGTCAGGTTGATGAGAGATTTGATTAAAGCAACGAAACTGTCGAGTTAGTTTGCTTGGCCACTGTTTGTGACTGTTATGATCTTTGTCTTGCCTTGTACAGCAACGTGAGAATCCATCATTGACAGAGTGGGATCGCTTTGCTCATAGAGAATACATCAGGCTTTCTATGGAAGAAGATGTAGAAGATGTCTCTAATGGAAGTGCGGAAGTCTGGGACGAATCACTTGAGGCTCCCTTCTGAGACACTACTGTAAGTGGCTTAATTTAAAAAAATGACGCTACTACAAGCCTGAGCCAATATGATGTTGTGTCTCCGAATTGCGATTTTTGTTAACTTGTTATTTCTAGATGCATTCGGGAGAGTCAGAAATTGGAGATATCTGTCATGCAGTGTTGTGGTTATTCCTTTTTGTTTTTGTTTGAGAATAATTCAGCTTTCTGACACCTTTCTAAGTTTATCTTTACTTGCTGTATTAATAGAGGGGTTGAAAAGAAATGAACGCCCAGCACTCAAGGAGTGGCCATTTTTCAGAGACGCTGGACTAAGGATCAGCTTGGATCTTGCTAACCCTGCCCAGAAGATGGAAACTCTGAGCTTCACTATGAAACATGTTATTAATGGGCAAGCAGCAACGCAGCTATATTTTGATCTAGTTCTGGTAGTGAAAAGCATGAGGCCGTTATCACGCAAGTGTTATTGCCTCGTTCCAATGCACATGCAAGCCAGGTCGATTTTACTGATATTATTGGGTACGCTCTTTATTTGGGGCATCCAAGTTGTTATAGTTTATCTGTAGAAAGATGTTTTTCCCTCCACTAAATATCAAACGGTTGAAAGTTTTGCTCAGGTCGTTTCGATAGTTTACTATTTTTCCTTACCGCCAGAACTTGAGATCGGAAGTGGGGGCGATTAAAAATTAATGCACAGTTCACTTGAATTAAATTGGGGGTGAGATGATAGTGTTGTAGAAGGCTAATGGTTTTGATGGGGGAATTTCCGATGCGCAAATGCTCCCAACGGAAGCATTATTCATTTTTCATGTTTGTATCTTTAACGAGAGAGGGCAGAAATCTTCAAATTTGAGAATCCTGCCGTGGATTATGTTTTGTGAGATATTTGTTCTGGTGAAGATGGGAATTTTTTTGTTTTGTGGGGGGATTCTCCTGAAACTAGTTTGGGAACAGAGGGAACAGATATGAGGGTCATGATGCTCTCATCACAAGGATTAGTCGGTGTTAGTTCTGCAAAAATACTCAATTTAGTTTTATAAAAGTTCTTTCATATCGTTGCCGACTTTCGATTATTCAGTTTAGCTAGGTCACAATAAGAAATAAAAGAGAAAGACAAGCGAGCTCACAACTGAGGCCTGGGGCATGCTTGCGGACGTGTCAAGCATGAATTGGTTTTTTTTTTTTTGACTGAGTCAAGCATGAATTGTTGAAGGCTGGTGGGCGTAACGCTGCTTGCCCTGTCGGAGTTGTTCGGGTTTATCGGGTTGACGTCAAGTCCCTGCCTGAATATATATGTTTTTTTTATCAAGGAAAATATTTTAGTGAATAATAGCTATTTTATATTATTATATTTCTTAATATCTTTCAATATAGCAACCGCATCTTCTTGTTATGATTAGCATTGAAATTTTTTATATTAATTTTTAATTATTTTCAAAATTTTAAAGTAATTTTTTAAGTTAGTAATAAATAAAACTAATGAATAATTTTTACTTTTCATCCCACTATTAATTGCACATGAAATATATTAAATGAAGATGATTAAATTTTTTTGGTATAAAGATTTTTTTTTTAACATTGGTCTAAATTACTCTTACATCCCCTCTAATTTATTTTATTATATATATCTCTCTTATTTTAAAAATTTATATAATTTTATAAAATTAATAGTTATAAAACAAAAAATTTTCTCTATTTTTAAAATTTATTTCCATTCACCTAATTATTGGTTGACTATTAAATCACATATTTGGATAAAAATATATTTAAACATAAATATTTTCTAACAATAAATTTATATTATCTAAAAAAAATCAATCCATATTTTTTTATTCATATTTTAATTTTCTTAATTATGTGAACTTATTTTTTTATTTTTAAAAAATAAAATACATGAATACATTAAAATGATATTTCAACCATATATGGAAAAAATTCAATGAAATGAGAATTTAATGTAATAAGAAATAAATTAGTCAATATAATTGATGTATGCTTTTCTTTAAATTTTATTAATTTGAACACAATATTTTTAAATTATTTATTTAAGTATTACCATAATAATTCAAAGTTGTTTGAATTTGGAAAGAGATTATATAATTAAATTACAAGGGCAAAGTGATAACTTCAATTTGTTAACATGATTATAAAAAAATAAAATATTTTAGAATCTTAATGGAATATTTCTAAAAATGTTAAAAACTAAATTAAAGTACATATTTTGAGAATAAACGATGATATCATGACGTTGGAATTAGACAAATCACAATCATTTTCACATGGAAACTAAGCTGATTTTACTCAGTTATGCTCAGTTGGCTGCCAGTGCCGGTCGTGGGCTCCGACAACGGTGGCGAGTGAAGTTTTTTTAAATGAAGAGTGCTTTAATTATTTACCATCAAAACGTAATTTTAATTTAGTTATTCAATCTTGTGATATTATTCCAAAATTGTTTGATCCTGATTTCAAATTATATTGCTGGTGTAGCCGTTAACCAAAACTCTCCCTCATTCCCCCCCCCCCCCCCCCCCCCAAAAAAAAAGGAAGCAAACCTCGTATAAATAGGGCGCAATTCAACCGCCACTTCGCTACAACAAACTAACAGAAGTAGTCGTAACGTGAGCCTCTAGAATAGCTAAATACAAAACAGATTTTTGGGAAAACATCAACCAAAAGCTTCTGTCAAAAATTTATATCATTCAAAAGCTCATAGATATTAAAATTGTATTGCAATCATTGGACCTTAGATGAAATTATTTTTTATATAAAATGACTGAATTATTCCTAAAATTTAAAATAATTATTCCTACACCCACAAGGTTGCCGAAGCCTGCCTTGCTATTAGCCAGTCATCGAAACTCGGGGGATGAATAATTTTTTCGTGATAATTTATTAACAAATAATTGATAAAGGTGATCAAGTGGGGGGGTTTGATTATTTGACCATTTAAAAAGTTTGGTGACTATCAAGTCCCCTTATTTATATATGACAATACAATACAATATATATATATATATATATATTGTAAAATGTGTCTAATTTACCATAAAATCATTGATTACCGTGATAATTAAGGATAATTGTCATAGTCACCTTACCATGATAAAAAGAAAACCATTATAGTTAGATAACACTAATTGTAATAAAAAAGAAAAGACTCAAGTTCAAGGTCTACATGATAATTTAAAATAAACATAAAATTTATAATAAAATAGTGTAAATACACAAATTATTGGGATTCTAAAATGTCAATTCAAACCAATATTTAACAAACACATGAACAAGTATATATCAGAGTTGCAAGCTTTTAGAAGCATAAGATATTGATCTATACAAAAACTTAGTTTAAAAGAGGGATAAAAATGACATCTTTTAATCATAGGATGGTCCGTCGTGGCTTACATATATCTTGTCATGCCATGATCTTCTCTATATTGTATGTCGTGGTGCAAGCGTCTTACGCAGCAACACATTACACAAGTATCGAGGACAGCATAGTGCTATCACATAAACAAACTTTTAGGAGTGAACATCCATCACACCTCTAACCAACATCAATAAGGGTATGCAAAGAGAGCACTATGGAGATCACAACAAGAGAATAAGCACACTATTATAATATACTAATATCACATCTCATGATACAAATAAATGCATGATCTTAACTCCTTATCTCCTCCTTATACTACCGACTGAATTTGTGAGTTGATAATTTCATAGGACTAAGTCTATATGACTGGACTAGCTTAATCTCTCCAACCATGGGGAGATGCTTAGCCAAAGATTCCTCACTTTATCTTAAACCATGGATTCCCCTGCTTCATGAATCTATTAGGGTGTCACAATACTTAGTACCACACCTAATCCAAGGTGATATAAAAGGGCAACAAGTTAAGGCACCTATGCTTATACTCAGTGCAAAGTGAGATTCAAGAATACCTCACCATGCTCACTACACCTGATCTAAGGTGAGTTTATATAGTTTCACATGAAAAGAAATTACTACTCCACCTAAGGCATCCTCCTATCTAAACCATGATCATGCTAATATATATAGTTTATTGTCATGCAACTCTTCAACACAATTAAACTCAAACTTGCATAAAGTGTTATAATCAACAATTGCAAGCATGCATTAACAATTTACCTTTCGTTAGTGTAATATCTACATAAGATCATTATAAACCAGTGAACAATATAACATTTTTGGTATATCAAACTTTGATTGGAAATAAGGAAAATCCTCTTGCATATATTTACTAAAACTATAACCAAATTTATAATTCACTAGGTTCATATTAAATCATTAATGAAACATCCTAAATTAATCTAATATACAATAGCATAGATTCTTTCGGTTACTTCAAACCTTTGAGAAATTAAAGGTTACTCTTATACTAAAGGCTTATCAAACAATATTTGAACTCTATAATCCATAACAACAATTAAGTGACCAACAAATATAATACTTCCAGCTCTCAATTATTCACTTTAAATACCAATAATTTCAACCACAAGTGTAATTTCAATTTCAATTAGTTTATTAGCTCCCATTAACTCTATATAGCTCTCAAAAATTTAAATAGCAATGATTATAATAGCCTATAGCTCAAATTCTTTCTCAAAGAGCTTAAGGTTTGCTTGAAGTCAAAAATATTGGACCTAAAGCTCAGCCCATCCAAAAACAATGTTCAAGGAGTGAAAACTAACAATTAATAATCTTATTTAACTCTAATAATTCATCCAACAATAACCTAAAGTCTAGAGATCATTATAGGGTTTTGATTTGAGGAAGAATATTAAAACCTAACTTAAAATCTAGATCAAATGGAAGAGGAATGGTGTGGGAACTTACCTCAAGTGATTGCTATTTTAAAAACGTCCTAAATCTACTACACAAGTTTACCCTGGCAGAGCCTTTGATGACTTCTTTGACTCCTTCTCTCTTCCTTTTTGTTTTCTACAGATTTCAGGCCTTATAACATATTTCAAAAGCTTTGTTTGTGTGTGGTCACAACCTTTACAATTATATCCATGTGCAGATAGAGTTTAAGAAATGAAATGTTGTGTTTGATCTTTATCTGCATGGTAGGTTCATCCACGAGTGAATGAGGTTCCTTTCTCCTAAATCTTCACATTTTAAGCCCTTTCATCCCAAAAAGCTTCCGTGCCCTATCCTAAGGTTGTAATCGAGAATAATTAGGTCTGATAGTCCATTCTAATTGTCCCCAAACTAATAAACTGTCATATTAATCTCAATCACCCATAATTATTTTCTTCAGTTTAGGAATTAAAATTCAAGATATTAAAATATAGTGGCCCATATTTTTAACTGAGTTGCTATAAGTATCCATTCAGATTTTAACAACAACACATTTAAAATTAACAATAATCCATTTGGGCTTTAACAAATTAAAAAAAACTGATATGATAGACTTAATTGTATAAATGTTAATCATTCATCAATAAGTATCAATTTAGGTTTTAATAACAACTCATTTGAGATTAATAATAATTTGTTTAAGTTTTAACAAGATAGAAAAACTAATAGGATGAGCTTAATTGTTTAGGTGTTGGTCCTTTATCAACAGTATTTATTCAAGTTTTAACAATGCATTCAAAATTAACAAGAATCTATTCAGGTTTTAGCAAGTTAGAAAATTTAATATGATATACTTAATTATACAAGTATTAGTGATTTATCGACAAGTATCCATTTAGATTTTGATAATAACTCATTTGAAATTAATAATAATCTATTTGAGTTTTAATAAGATAGAAAAATTAATAGGATGTGCTTAATTGTTTAGGTGTTAATCCTTTATCTATTTGTTTTAACAACAATTCATTTGAAATTAACAGCAATTCATTTGAGTTTTAACAAGTTAGAAAAACTGATAGGATGAACTTAATTATACGAGTGTTAGTCCTTTATTAACAAGCATCCATTCAAATTTTGATAATAACTCATTCAAAATTAACAACAATCTATTCATTCTTGAACAAGTTAAAAAAACTGATAAAATGTGTTTAATTGTATAAGTATTAGTTTTTTATCAACAAATATTCATTTAAATTTTGACAACAATTCATTTAAAATTAACAATAGTTCATTCGGTCTTCAACAAGTTAGAAAAACTGATAGGATGTGCTTAATTGAACAATTATTAGTTCTTTATCAGTAAATATCTATTCAAGTTTTGACAACAATTCATTCTAAATGAACAATAATTTATGTGGTCTTTAACAAGTTAGAAAATTGATAGGATGAGCTTTATTATACAAGTATTTGTTCTTTATCAACAAATATCCATTTATATTTTGACAACAATCTATTCATTCTTTAATAAGTTAGAAAAATTGACAGTATAGGTCTAATAAAATATGTTTTATCTTGCATAAACAACAAGCTATTTGAGTTTTGACAATAATCATTTCATGATTAACAAGTTGTTTGTTCCATTAGACCTTCACTGTCAATTTCTATAACTTGTTAAAGTCTGAGTGGGTTGTTAGTAATTTGAATGAATTATTGTAAAAATATGAATAGATATTTATTAATGAAAGACTTATACTTGTACAATTAAGTCTATCATATTAATTTTTCTAACTTGTTAAAATTCGAATAGATTGTTATTAATTTTGGTTGTGTTGTTATTAAAACACGAGTGAATATTTATTGATGAAAAACTTATACTTATAAAAGCTGGGGTTATTACATTTTTTTTTTTGTCATGTATAATTAAGAGGACTTGATAGCTTAATGGTCATCTACCTTTTTAGGTGACTAAAGGGTCACCAATTCAATAAGGGTGATAGTAAGGGTGATTTTTTTTAAATTAGTTTCAATTTTAAAGACAATTCAATAAATTTACATAAAAATTAATTTCATATAAAAATTAATCAGTGTAATTTTAAAATTTATTAATTCTTGAATAAAATAAATTTCTTTTAACAATCCTTGGTTAATATTTTTTTCAGATTTTGTTTTTCGAACAAAAAAAGAATGAGTACTCTAGACCCTTTTTTTTGGGGGCCTAAGCAGAAGCAGTAGACGCTACTTGCCTAGTTGGACATGGTCAAGCTCGGAGCCTCGGGCACTTTATTTTAACGGTAATGCTTTCACTTCACCGGCGGATTATAACTTCTAACGATTTTAATGACTGAAGTTTTGATAACTACGAAATTTATGTTTGGAGAATTTTCACAAAAGGGCTTTAACAATTATATGATTAATGATTGGAAAAGTTAATGAAAAAAAGATTAAAAGGCAAAAATATTGAAACTTTTTTTTTTTAAGAGAGTCTGTTACCTTAAACATTTTTTTTGAAGTATTTTTGATTAAACATTTCAAAAAAAAACATTTTTATCTCATTTTTAAATATAAAAAATGTTAACCGTTAACTAAAATTTTATCAGGGTATTTTATTATTCTAGCCTCCTTTGTTTTTGCATTTTTTAATCTTCATTTTTATTTGTTGGAGAAAGAAAAGTTAGAGAATTTATTAAAAAATGAAATCAAAGACTAAACATAGAAGAAAAGAGAAAAAAATGAAAAAATATTTTTGCTCAAACTTCAATTTAACAGTTAACATTTTTCATATTTAAAATTCATGCGATGAAATGCTCTCTTCTTAAAATTTGAGGCAAAAATATTTTAAAAAAATCTAAACAGTAGGCACATCTAAAAAAAAAAATCAAGACATTTCACCCTAAAAAAAAGTACTTAAAAAATTAGGAGGAAGGTAGTGTTCATATGTTTGTGGGTTTGTTTTTTGTACTCATCACAGTGACAAGCACCATGGTGCTCATTATTATGATAAAATTTGGATCATCTAAATTTTAATTTGAATAGTCCAAATTTAAAGTACTATTATATATTTTTATTTTATATTTATTACAATAAAAATTATAAAATAATTTTTAATATGATCAATAAAATTTTTTATTTTAATAATTTATTAATTTAATAAATTAATAATTTTATATTTATTTTTACTGTAAAATAATCATATTAAAAATAAAAAATTTTAAAAATTATTTTATAATTTTTATGGTAATAAATATGAAATATAATAAATTTTAATTTTAATAATTTAAATTAATATCTGAATGATTCAAGTTCCAATACAGTGTTGAGTATCATAATACTCATTACTATGCTGAGTACTGAAATCAAGTTAGGCACAACCCACTTCAATGCGATGCACCTAAACATTTCAGGGTGGGATGCGATTAGGTACAATGCCGGGGCACCTAATTCGTTGCGCATTTCCACGCCTTTCTCCTTCTCCACCAACAAACACATTAGCATATTGGATCTGGAATAAAGCCGAAGCCATTACTTTAAGCCACCAACATGATCACGGATCCTCTCATCAGTGACGAATTTTGGAATCACTCTGCTCGGATTTTCTTGGCATATGCAAGTCCTGAGAATTATGCCTCATTTTTCATTCCAATTTAATTATACTCATCAACTGTGATACAATACATGAATACAGCTATGATTGTTGCTGGTGTTAAAAAAAAACAAAATGTTCAAAGCCCAAGGAATCAATTTATTTGTTTGATTAAAAATATAAAATATGCTTTCACGTGGGATGAGACGAGAATCATCATGAGATCAAGATGTTATTTATGTTTTGAATGAGATAAAATATACTTTTAATCCTCTAACCTTATATAAAATTTTAATTTAATTTTTTATTTTTGTAAAGGATATTTTTAATTCTTTAATCTTAATGTCGTTAGTTTTAAATGATTATTTTTTGTCTCAATCATCATTATTTTTTTAAAAAATTAAATTTAATATGTTAAAATTTAAAAATTTTTGTTAATATTTAAAAATTTAATGTAAAATTTTTTTAAGATAAAACTAATAATTTTAGGATTAAATAATTTTTAAAAAAATTATAAAATTAAGAGATTAAAATAAATTTATATTGACAAATTAATTATATACTTCAACTTTTTGAATTTAATTGAATTCAAGCGACAATAATGAAGCAGGATGTAGAGGGTCAGGTCAAACTTCAACTTGGAGCTATTACATAAAAATGTCATCAAATCATCAATAATTGTAATGTTAAATATAGCGAGTAGCAGTTAAGCAATTATCAGGTAAATAGAATCGTATCATATTATAAAAAATATAATTTTTAATCTCTGTAATTTTATCAAGTTTTACTTTTAATTTTTATAATTTTTTAATCCCTAAAAAAATTAAAATTATTAACAAATAAAATAATAGAATTTTAAAAAATAAAAACCACCCAATCTCTTTAAAATTATAAAACTGAAAACATTAAAAAAATTATAAAAAATTAAAAATAAAATTCAATAAAATTATAAAGATTATAAATTATGTTTTTTTGATATTATATATAAGATTGTAGACTAATGATGGGTGGGTTTGTGGGTAACTGGGAATATGGGCGGGCCCGGCTTTTAAGGGCCTGGGCTCTAAAGTTTAATTTTTTATTTTGAATCTCATTTCTCAAATTCGGTCCTTATGTGAAGGGTTTAGGGTCGAGCCCGCAAGTACTTTTTTAAAAAAATAAAAATAATAAAAATAAAATTATAAATTATAAATTAATTAAAATATTGTAAAATTAAAAAAAATAAAATTCTCATAATTTTTTAAAAATTAAACAACACACATTTAGAAGTCTAGTAATAAAATTTAAATCTTGGTTAAAAAATTCACTTTTATAAATATACAAACATAATAATTATACAAAATAAAAAATATCAGAAATTTTATATATACACTAATATTTATTAAATTATATTAAATTAATTTTAGAATAAATTAAAATTAATAATAATATAATGCATGTAAGATCAGGTGAGTAGGTCATTGGCTTCAAACACGTGTTCTACTAAAGAAAATAATAATAATAATAATAATAATATAACAGGACTTGAAGGGTTACTCGAGCCCGAACCTTTTTTTACCGAGCTTATCAGGACTAAATTCTCAAACCCGATTACTTTAAAAAAATTATTTTTAAAACTCAAATTTTTATTTAAACAGAACTTCAAACCCAATCTCTTAAATTCAGCCCTGTTTCCAACTCTATCAGTGCGAGCACCCAGGGAAAGGATATTCGCGTAGCGTAGGGATAAAAAAAAAAAAAAAAAATCCGAATGCCTTGTTTATTGCTTCATACAAAAGCAAACGCGACGCAACAAGGACGGGCGAAGCGAGGAGTAGAAGCAGCAAACAGCACGTCGATGACGACGAAACCGCACACAAGAGAGCAGAGCAGAGAGATGGAGGAGATCCTTCGGAATAACCACTACGAATTGTGCGATGAGATCGGACGTGGCAGATTCGGCGTCATCTTCCGCTGCATTCACCTTCTCTCCGGTCAGCTCTATGCCTGCAAACTCATCGACAAGCGCCTCCTATCCGATCCCACCGATCGCTCTTGCCTAGACAACGAGCCCAAATACATGTCTCTCCTCTCTTCTCACCCCAACATTCTTCAGATCTTCGACGTCTTCCACCACGACCACTTCCTGTCCATCGTCCTCGAGCTCTGTCACCCCCACACCCTCCTCAACCGCATCATCGCTCGCCCCTTCCCAGAGACGGAAGCCGTTTCTATCATGAAGCAGCTCCTCGAAGCCCTAGCTCACTGCCACCGACTCGGCATAGCCCACAGAGACATTAAGCCCGACAATCTCTTGTTTAATTCCGCCAATAATCTCAAGGTTGCCGACTTTGGGTCCGCACAGTGGTTCGGCGACGGAAGAAGCATGAGAGGAGTGGTCGGCACGCCTTACTATGTAGCGCCGGAGGTATTACTGGGCAGAGACTACAATGAGAAAGTAGATGTGTGGAGCAGCGGCGTGGTTTTGTACATAATGTTGGCCGGGGTTCCTCCCTTCCACGGGGAATCGGCGGCCGAGATATTCGAGGTTGTGGTCAGGGCGAATCTGAGGTTCCCTTCCGGGACTTTCAGGTCCGTGTCTCCCTCTGCTAAGGATCTCCTCAGGAAGATGATCTGCAGGGATGTTTCCAGGAGATTATCGGCAGAGCAGGCCCTGGGTGCTTTTACGACTCTCTGTTTCCTGTTTTTCAATTCTGAGTTTCTTTCCGATAAGAGAGAGAGAGAAAGAGAGAGAGAGAGAGGACTGTGTATTGGTTTGAAGCCTAATACGCGTAATTGTACAGGGCATCCATGGATCCAGAGCGGAGGAGAGAAGACGGATCTGACGTGAACAGACAGAGAGTGACTGGTAGATGATCCGAGCATACCATATGTCCACTTTTGGCGCCTGTACAGGCGTTTTCTGTCGCAGCAACGAAAATCCTTTTCTTTCTCTGACGCTGCAGATATATGAACATGATGGCATACTGCTGAGAATCGCCTTCCTCCACCATCTGGTTCCTCTGTTTTTTTTTTTTTTCCCTCCGGTTTCGCATAGTGATGGGAAGTGAGGAACTGAGGGAGTGTAGCGAAATCTAAATACGCATCCGCCGTTAGTTTCTTTGAGTTTTTTTTTTTGGTGGATGAATGACAATGAAAAGTGTTTGGAATGTAAATTAGTAAAATAGTTATGATCTGAAGTAATTTTGAAGTGCATAATATTTTCAATTTCTGGGTCACTCGTGCTTTGCACAACGGGCACGGCGTGATTTTGAGCGTCGAGTAAAGTGGAATTCAGTTTTTTTTTTTTTTTTGAGCTTCGGTTTTTCGAATTTCGGATCAACTTTTACTGGAAAACTAATTAACGATAGCTAGCGATGATAATGTAAACATGATTCTCTCTCTGCATTCACGGTGGGTTATAGTAGATGGCAAAAACTAAATCATAATGATGATAAGAATGATGGCGTGACATAATCAAAGAAGGGCGGGCAGCTCAAGAAATTCAACTCTTGATCACAAGAGTATTGCAAGGCTGTAAATGAAGTGATGAAAAAATCTGAGAAATTGGGAGGGGGAGGCCACTGCTGTTGACGTCCAATTGGAGTGGGGACACTTGTAGGCCACAGTGCTGTGATGATGAATGTGATAGGCACGCGGGCGTATCAAGGGTTTACACGCGCATGTCACTGAGTAGTACTAAGAAAACTCTAAGGTCTAACCCTATGGGTCGCAGTTTGATAGGTTATCCCATCGCCACGTCACGACACGAAGAGCAGTTGAATTCAAAGTCCAAACATCACAAACCAAGATGCAACGGCTTCTAATCAAACACCAAATAATTAAATATGTCCGCTGCAGTTTATTGATTTATAGTCTTTGTTCTTCCATGTAGTAATTTTTTTTGCCGGTCCGTAATGAATACTCTTTACAACTATAGATTATCAATAAAAAAATATAAACTTTACAAATTTAAATCCTCTGAAATTGAAATTTCACTGAAATTTATGTATTTCAATTTTAAAGGATTCAAATCCAAACTTCACACCCTCTCCTTGTCTTAATTTTCATAATTTGTGCAATACCTTCTCCTTTTATGACCCAAAAAAATGTTTTACTTTTAGAGAAAATATTAGTGTCTATAAATGTTATATAAAACAAATTATTTATGAGATTTGGTGGCATAAAATCATATTGGTGGCATAAAATCATATAGTCTGTGCGGGTGGGTACTATTCCACACACACACACACACAGCATTATTGTTTATTGGGTTGGGTTAAGATGAGAAGACATCATGAAAGATTCTAAAGTCGGGGTGCAGATGCAATTCAAATTCCGGTTTCTTTGGTATATTCCGCCGGAAGAAAGAGCCGCAGATTGAGGGCTAACCTTGTACGGCTGGAAAGATTCTGTGCTACTTAGATTTTAAATTTATGCAAAACTCAAATTCAATACTTAAACAGCAATAATTGTGTCGAATGCTTTGATTCTAAACCAACCACATGTCCCAACTGCCCGGCCCCAGCTGCCTGCTCACTCCCCAAAGTGCTTATCTGTCGGGTTATCCAAAGTCGTTAATTTATTGTCATCTTCATTTATTAATATTTTACTCATTATGGCCCTATTTGCATGATTTTAATTCATTTTACACTTGTCATGCAACACATTTGAAGGCAATCACTCGTATATATGTTGCATAACTTGAGTTTTGATTTCATTCCACACCTATATTTCCCCAAATGTATCCTCCAACACACCTAATTGGTTCGATTTAGTTGCTATTACTAATGCGTCATTCTAATTTGATAATTGCAAGTCCCATAAAAAAAAATACCAGAATAAACACAAACTTTACAGTGGAGTCAATTAATCGTCAAGCCAGTGAAGGCTTCATCATCTTACTTTCTAAAGCAAATATCCCGCCTACCCAGACACTGGTTTCGGATATATTATTCTATTTGCTCAGTTTTACTGCTTTATATTTCACATAAAGATTACTTATTCGTTGCAACTTTTATGATTTCTTCTCCAGCTATGGTGGTTGGAGTTTCAACTACTCTTATCTTCCCGAAGTTGTCGCATGTGGTAGTAATTGTCCTTATTGGTCTCGGCGTTATTGGCCTGCTATTGGCGTTGTGCCAAGTTTCCTTCAGAGATTCCAAGAAGCTGGTCTACATGGAGTGCCTCGTGCATGGAAGGTTGACATCAAGTTTTCATGTTGTGTCCACTGCGTGGGTTGTGTATTTCAATCCACTGTTTACTTTTCATCGATGTTTTTTTCATTTTCAGGGTTTTTCTTCTGTCTGCGCCCATCCTTTCATTCCTTTGTTAAGTAATTTTTCATCCTTCCTAATACAGTATATCATGAATCAAAGTGATTGAAAGTTGCGTCAGCCACTCCATGAGAACTAATGACAACTATATTTCTTGACAACTTTTTAAAAAGCAAATTATAAATATTAATTCAATTAATTACAAACAAAAATTTTACCCACAAGTAGATTGGTTAGTTTATTGTCATATTTAAAATTTAAATATTATTTATAATAAAAACTTTTAAATTATTGATATTAATAATTTAATTTATTGATATTTATAACTTAATTTTTTAAAAAATATCAAAGACTTGGCTGTCATTAATCATGACCCGTGTCATTCTCAAATTCTTTCCGGTTTGAGAATACGGTAAGGCCACCGTAGAGGCAATGTAACATATTGACTACCAAGTGATAGATTTAAAATTTCGATCCCCTAACGTGATGGATTTCTCGTCACTCACGAGAACCCCAACCCACCCAAAACGTCCATAAACTGCTATCTCTTCCGAAGGAAAGAATAATATAGTGAGACTGCACCCTAAAAATTCCAAACCAACATATTTCCGGGGGAAAAACAGGAGACTATAATATATCAGAGGATTCTCCCAGAACCGGGTCTGCCAGCCAGATGAATTTGCCGAAAATATGGTAAAAGCGTATAAATGGTTCTCAGCAACATAAGCCGACGTATCCATCTGAACTTGAGAAGCTTATGCTTCAGAACAACATAAACCAAGCACTAGTGTACAAGGAAGACCAGGGGGAGGTTATGGCTTTCGATCTTGAAAACCAACTTCGTGCCAGCAAAAAACAATGGTTCACGTTAGTTCATGATGATGTTATGCCATTTTACAACGCCACCATATCATAGCAGACTAGATGGAAATCAAGTGCTTCAGAACATCACAACAGACGACATGGAACTCAAGTTTCTTTTCCTTGCCAGTACTCAGTTCAAGACCACTCATTTTTGAAGCAACACCAGTTTCCCCCAGAAATTCAATTCAAATTTTTGTACCCAGGAAGGACTGCAAGGCACAATGGGAGAAAGAAGTCAGAAGGGGCTGATGAATCAATCAAATTGAGAATGTGAAGAATTGAAAACATGAATGATAGACCATGCGGCATGAATTAGAGTGATATTTCAGTCAAACAACATTTGAATTATGCGATAAACCAGGAAGACAATCTCTTTGTATTCATCAATTAGGCTTTAACAAGAAATCAATCACAAATTGGGACAGATAAAACTCAACAGCACAATTCGTAACAACAGACAAAATTTTAACTGCAATATAGATCCTCTCCACCTCAAATTCATAAATCATATGCCCAATTCGTAGCATAAGATTCGTACCTATTGATATTGAGCAAATGGCCTAACTTTTTACCTTTATACCTGCTGGAGAACTTCCAGGCTTAGCAGTTGTTGTACTACTTCCAAAATTGATCTTTGGCTTTTTATCCGCTGGCTTTAATATTTGGAAAGAGCACATTAGCGTCTCATCAACACTCATCATAGCACCAGCGTTGTCAAACTCTCCACAATAATTAGGTGCTGAAAATATTGTTACTAGCTGTCGGTCAGCAAAGAACTCATAACCATCCTCCACAACCTGCTAGCCACAAATGGAAAAACAAAACTAAATTTTAATTAAAACCTAATGTCTCCAATCTAAACACAAACCTTGTACACCATGAATCACCCACACCTATGCTAGCGGATGTCATAATTCTTTATTCGTAGAAATAGGGGGATATAAAATTAAATGCTGAAGAATTGACAACACACTGAACAGCAAAAGGGCTGGAGTTTAACCTGATGAGCACGACAAATAAGATCCAGATCTTGTTTCTGAAGAAATTCTGACACCTTATCAGCACCAAATGTATATGAAACTCCCCTGTCATTCATTCCCCATCCTTGAACATCTTTGCTCGGGTCTGACCAAAGAAGATCACAAAGCAAACCTGTATCTGGTACATCAGTTGGACGCTGCAGATTTCTGATGTGATCCAAATTATGCAAGTCAGGAGAAAGTCCCCCATGCATACACAGAATCTTTTCATCAATAAGGGCTGCCACAGGTAGGCAGTTGAAACACTCAGTAAATGTCTTCCATAACCTTACATTGAACCTTCTCTTACACTCATCATAAAATCCATATATGCGGTTTATAGAAGCACATTCATGGTTCCCCCTCAACAGGAAAAAGTTTTCAGGATATTTTATTTTGTAAGCAAGAAGAAGGCATATTGTTTCCAAACTCTGCTTCCCTCGGTCCACATAATCCCCTAAAAATAAATAGTTGGCATGCGGAGGTAATCCACCATACTCAAATAGACGCAAAAGATCAGAATATTGACCATGTACATCGCCTGAAACATAAATATCAGGATATTCAGAAACCATTGTATAAACATTATGAATGTGATTTTTTTTTTTTTTTGTAAACAGCAAGACAGCAAGACAGTGCTTAAGTTGAGAAAAATTAGAACATAACACATCATTATCAACAGTTTTTTCCCCAACTGATAAGAGGGTTAGCTAGTTGAGCATTGACTGGAGCATGGATAAAGCTATATGAACAGACAAGCTCAGCTCAACAAATGACCTTTATATGATGGGGAAATTTTATAAAATAGCAGATATATCATCATCGAAACAGGAATATTTGTAGTGAAGCTTGATACAGTAAAAGAAACGACTGCAAGATATCATCCTTTAAACAAGGTTCTCGTTAACATGTAAGTATAATATCATGGACAGGACTGCTGCCATATGATGATAAAAACACTGGATATAGCTTCTCCTGGACAAAACTTATGTCTCCTTCAGAGACGCTCAAAACTACTAGGTCATTCAACCATTCCATATTATTGAAAAAACTTTATCAAATACTAAAATTTGCATAGTCTTGTATCAGAAAGGCTGTTTTCTATTATAATTCAGCTGGAGACTTTGAGAACTTCAATTATAGGTCCAATCTAGAGTGAAGAATTCTGGAACAAAACCTTAAGGATCACATGATGTTATGATTTTATAAAATGACAGTAGTTAGTTGTACAGCCATTAATATGTGTGGCCGTTAGTAGCCATTGGGTATTATTCCTATTCCTATAAATACCCTACAACTCCAATTGTAAACTCTATGATTGATCAATGTCAAAGCTTGCGCACTGTTCAGCATATCCTCTCTTCTATCTCTCTAATCCCTCTTAATTTCTCTTTACCTCTCCTACCTTCTCTGTTCTTCTCTCAATTCCCTCTATTCTTCTCTAATCTCTATCACCCATAATTATTCTCAAAAATCAGTGGTATTAGAGCAGCTGCTCCTCAACCATCCCCTCTTCTCTCATGCATCTTGACAGTATGGTTCAGACTAGAAACCAGATCAAACAAGAAATGGAAGAACGTGCAGCCAACTTGAAGAAAACTTTGGTAAAGTAGATACCTTGGCCGAACTAGTTGAGGGTGTTGTGAAACAGCTGCAAATGCTCATGCGTGAGTGTGAGATTGAGCGTGACTGTGATTTGGGTAACAATGGGGATGGACACAATGGTCACCATCGTAATTGTGAGTAAGATTTTGAGAATTAGCGTCACCACTAGGGCCACAAGCGAAATAGGTATCAACAACCAACTCAATTCACCAAAATGGACTTTCCTAAGTTCACACGGGAAGATGTCAACAGCTAGATATTGAAATGCGAGCACTACGTCGAGCTCAATGAAACCCCCCAAGAGTCGAAGGTCAAGATTGCTAGCATGCATCTTGACTCAAAAGCATCATAGTGGCATGTTGCATATGAAAAGTCATGGGAAGGGGTGCAACCCCCTTAGGCAGAGTATATCGACGAACTTAAAGATCATCTTGGCCCTATACACAAGACACCCATGGGGTGATTTGGCGAGCTTCAAGCATCGAGGGGCATTGGCTAACTACAACGATGAATTTGACACCATTTCTTGTAAACTTAGTTCATTTGAGATAGAATACTTGGGGCATTTAATTGGAGATGGCAAAGCTAGAAAAGATCCTAAGAAGATTACAAGCAGTAGTTGATTGGCCTGAACCACAAAATATTAAGCAATTAAGGCCATTCTTAGGTCTAGCAGGATATTACAAGCTCTTCATCAAAAGTTACGAGATTATAACCAAGCCCTTAACCCTTGTCCTCAAGAAGAATGGATTTGAATGGTCGCAGACAGCTACTGAAGCATTCAACAAACTCAAAGAAGTTATGATTTCTGCACCTGTACTCACAATTCCGGATTTTTCAAAACAATTTATAGTGGAGGCAGATGTTGAGTGGGTTTGGGGGATGTTCTAATGCAAGAAGGTCAATCAATCGCTTATTTTAGCAAGAGATTGGCTGAAAGGCATCAAAAGCTCTCAATCTATGAAAAGGAATTGATGGGAGTGGTGCTGACTATGCTTCATTGGCATCGATACTTAGAAAGACAAAGACTTATAATTAGATCAGACCAGCAAAGTTTGAAGTGTTTGCTTGCACAGAAGTTAAAGATGTCTTTTCAGATGTTTGGGATTGCTAAATTGGCAGGATTTGATTATGAAATTCAATACAAGGGGCATGAAAATTCTGCAGTTGATGCTCTTTCTCGAATGCCAAAGCAGCTATTGATGAAGATAGTTTTAGATACTTCTTCCCCAGAGATGCTTGAGAAAGTCAAAGGTAGTTGGCAGAATGATGCTGTAATTGCAAAAATACAGAAGAAGGTTCAAGAGAATAATGGAATTTGGGGCCATTTCTCTTGGGATGGTGACTTGTTGAGGAGGAAGGGGGAGTTAATGATGGGACATGACCCTATCTTGAAGCAGCAAATTCTTGAGTGGCCACAATCCAGTCCTCAAGCAGGACACTCAGGAATTCAGGCTACCTATCATAGGATTAAAGCACTATTTTGGTGGAAAAAGCTTATCAATGATGTAATAGATTTTATCAAACAATGTGATACCTGTACTCGTTGTATGTATGAAGCTATTGCACTCCCTGAACTATTACAACCTCTTCCCATTCCAAGTCGAGTTTGGGAAAATATTACTATAGATTTTATTGAAGGACTTCTTAAATCTCATGGTAAGGACACAATTTGGGTAATAATTGACAAAATGAGCAAGTATGCTCATTTTATACCTCTCACCCATCCTTATTCAGCATCTTCTCTAAAATAGATTTTTATGGATTATGTTCAAAAATTTCATGGTGCACCTGCTGAAATTATAAGTAACCGTGACCCAATCTTTGTGAGTAGTTTTTGGAAGGAATTTTTGCAGATTTTAGGAGTTAAACAGAAACTTTCTATAGCCTGTCACCCTCAAATGGATGGACAATCAGAAGTCTCAAATAGGTGTCTAGAAACCTATCTAAGGTGTATGTACTTGAAAGTTGGAACAACTGAAGGACTGAAGCAAATGGGTGTCGCCAGCTGAATGGTGGTATAATACCACCTTTCATACAGTTACTAAGGTGACTCCACATAAACTTTTGTATGGTCAAAAGGCCCCTATTCACTGTCCTTATTTGCCTAATAGTTCTGTTTTAGATGTTTTAGACAGGTCATTTTCAGTGAGGGAAGCAATGATGGCTGTTTTAAAGCATCATCTACATCGAGCAATCAATTTGATGAAGCAGAAATCTGATTCCCACAAGACAGATCAAGAGTTTACTGTTGGCCAGTGGGTTTTCTTTAAGTTATAGCCCTATAGACAAATTTCTGCAGCTATAAGGAGTACTTAGAAATTGGCTCCTAGAAATTGGCTACAAGTTAGAACTGCCACCAAAATCTAGAATACATCCAACCTTCCATGTTTCTCTACTAAAGCTGTGCCCTGATTCTAAAGTAAAGCAGAGACATCCACCACTTGACTGGCCAGAAATTCCAGCCATAGCAGAACCTAAACAAATTCTGCAGAAAAGAGTGGGTCGAAAAAGGAAGTGAAACATTATTGAAATCTTAGTTAAATGGAAACAATGGAAACAATTGCCAGATGAAGAAGCATCTTGGATGCCTTTGTATCAATTTCAGCAAAAGTTTCCTCAATTTGTTATAAATGATCCTTGAGGGCAAGGATCTTTTTGAGGGGGGTATTGTTCTGATTTTATAATAATGACAATTAGTTGCATAGCCGTTAATATGTGCAGCCGTTAGTAGCCGTTGGGTATTATTCCTATTCCTATAAGTACCCTACAACTCAAATTGTAAACTCTATGATTGATCAGTGTAAAAGCTTGCCCACTATTCAGCATATCCTCTCTTCTATCTCTCTCTAATCTCTCTTAATTTCTCTCTGTCTATCCTATCACGTATAAGGACTGTAAGACAGCAAGCCAAGACTTTCTAGATTAGGATGGCATATCAGCAGCGACAAAGACAAGCCATCCAGGAAAGAGACTCATCTTTTCATCCACCCTATATCTTAAGCAGTTTCATTCTTCAAATAGGATATTATATTCTGCATGCATGTCTTGTCACTAAGTAAATAGCCAAAAACGATTTCCATCGTTGAAGTTGTAAGGTTTCAATGCCCTCCTTACATTTAGTGACCAAGATTGAATAGCTTCGTATAGCTATTATTTCCTCCAAGGAGAAAATCAGGTGTTCAATTTTAGGCATTTAAAAGCAAATAATTCATTCAGGTGAGAACATGTATGAGTCATACGCATAGTCAACACAGTCCTTTCATAATATAATGTACAAAGTGCAATGCAATACAACATAGATCAAAAGAAAGCGGCAAACTTGTTATTTTTTTAGTTTTTATACAGGAAACTTCCATGGCTGACTTATACACTTGCATTTAAACGGCATCAACTCATATATTGATATGAATATGCTATCCGGTTTGGCCCAATGCGTCAATTTACTCTTATTTCTAATAAGGCGCGTCCTATCAAAATTTTAAAATTCCATTTTCAAACTGAAATTTCACCAATTGCACAACTCGTTGCTTCTGTATAGGAGCACCACACCAGCAAGAAGCATGATCTACAAAATCTTCCGGCATCCTTCTTCCTTAAACACAAGTTTTTCAATCAATGATGAATCGAGATGTTAGAAAGCATGATACTAGATTTCATGATTCTTTTAAAGAGTGGGGGATGAAAGCCTGGTAATGAATCAGCCCCACTCGTTATTGATGCTGTGGTCTCTAGATATATCTTTTCCTATTGAAAAGGAGAAGTGTTACACTGAAGAAGCAGGATGCATATACGAGAGAAGAAGACCAAGATGTCAAAGATCGCGTATTAATTTAAAGGACGACCAAAAGGTTCATATCCAAAGCCCAAATGGCAAATACCAAAATATTCCGTCGTTAGAAGTTGACCAAGAAATATGCTACGTCTTCTTACAGATCCTCCGTTGGACTAAGGCGGAATATCACGGGCCTAGCGTAGGAGATGAAGAAGCGAAATATAAAGGGCAGATTAAAGAGATGAAAAAGAAGAGAAGGAAAATACCACAAATCTTAATGGGTGCTTCAAGCTCCAATAAATTAGGCTGTTGCAAGAAAATATCTCTGGAAACAAGGCAAAGCTGACGGATCTCGGACTCCGACAACTGAACCTGCTTGCCCGGACGACCGCGGACTTCAAGGAGGCGATTGATTATGTCATCGAGAATTGATTGGTCCATTGCTTAACCTAAAAGGGAATGCTTCTAGGATAGATGGACGGAACTACGAGGATGACGAGAAATGATAGCAGGGCGACGGCGACGGCGGAACTGTCTAAGACGCTCTGCCAATGCTAACGCTTCCGCAAGCAAGGGTTTGGTTTCAGGATGGGCCAGCCGCGGAGTGTGCCCTGCCGTCTGAATCTACCAAAGCCATGTCTTCAGGCCTAATCTATTTTCTTCTTTTCGTCTTCATCTTCGTCTTTCCTATATTTGTTCAAAATATTAAAATTCGTCTAGACTTTCAATTTGTTAAATAATTAGTCACATTTATAAAATGGTATATTAACCAATTTTCCCCGACTATCGTAACAAAATTTTGGCAGTGCACGCTTCTTTTGGATCGATTTAATTTTTTGAAAAAAGTAATAAAAGTACATTTAAACTGTTGACACTAAATGGGCCTTTCATCAATGCGTTAGAAATTTAAAGGCCCGAAATTTTTTAAAATTGCAATATAGGTGACCTTTAAAAAAAAACTTGGACAGTTGCCCTAATTTAAATTAAAGAAACAATTAATCACTTAATTTTTATAATTTTAAATTAATTATAACTCAATTTTTGAATATTAATTTATTATAATTTAGTTTTTGAAGTTTTAAATTGATTATAAATTAATATTTGAATTTTATCTTTTGTAATTTAATCACTGAAGTTTCAACTTCTTAAATATTGATTCATTTATTTAAAAAAAATAAACATTTTAAAATTTTAATATTTATAAATATTAAAAAGGTTTAACAATTTAAAATATTAGGAATAAATTTTAAAATATTTTGATTTTTTATAATTTTATTTTTTAAAATATAGGGATCAATATTTAAAAAGTTAAAACTTCAACGGTTAAATTGTAAGAGATAAAGTTCAGGGACTAATTTATAACTGAGCAAAATTTTAAGGATTGAGTTATAAACGAATCAAAATTCAAGGACTAAATTATAACTAAGTAAAAACTATATGAATCAAATGATTAATTTTTCTTAAATTAAAATACAGAGTAAAATTGAATTCAAATAAATGACTATTAAATTTAATTTTAAGGTGCCTTTAATTAATTAAAGGTTACAACAACATGGGATGTTTAATTCCATGAACAATTAGTCAAAATTTTAATTTCGATACACATGGAGTAAGTGTAGACGAGTTTTGTAAAACGATAAAGAAGGGAGGAGGGGAAAAGGTAGGAGCTGGGATCAAAATCCAAAATAAGTGGCGGAGATTCGCACGCTAGACCCTACACATTGCTTTGTTTATTTTCCAAAGTAGGAGTACAGCTTTTGCGGCTTTGCATTGCAACTGATGAGCACAGGGTCAGAACAATTCTCACCCTCTATTTCAGTCTAAATTAATTTTTAATATTATATTTATTAATATAAAAAAATTTAATATTAAATCTGAACTATTTAAAATATATTTAAATAATTAATTTATAAAATTTATAAATTTTTTAATATTAAATTATATTATCTAAATTATATCTGAATTATTCAAAATTTATCTGGATAGTAAAATTTTAAAATTATAAAATTTTTTAATATTAAATTAAATTGTTAGATTAAATTTGTATTAATCAAATTGAAGTTCATGATCAAAATTTTGAAAAATTTTTATATTTTTATATTAATAAATGTAATATTAAAAAAATTTAAAATTAATTTAAATAAATGATAAGAATTAATTTGGATTGAAATAAAGGCCATAATTGCTCTTGTCCCTGTGATGAGCACCAAAGGACGCTACGCAGTGCGTTGAGCATGAGGTGTCACGAATTACATATTTGAAAAATAAAAAAGAAAAAGAAATACACGTTGTACGAAATGGAGGGTGGCTTCATGATGATAAGTGATTAAAAATAACAAGGGGCGATGCTCTCTGGCTGAGACAAAAGGAGCATGCGGCGTGGCTCATGTTGGTATCCACGTCTTGCCCCAACAAAAACAAATGCATTCATTTGGGACGGCAATGGGGTGTTATATTTTTCCCCCTTTTTTGAATACAAGCATATAATATATTGTGCAAAAGAAAAGTAATCATGTTTACACACCCAAGAGATCCACGGATGATTGAAAATCATAAAGTCTCAGTGGTTATTAGATGCCCAATAGGTAAATAAATTAGCACATCTATTTATTTATCTAAACACATGATTGAATATAATTGTCCATTTATGAATGAAAAGATCTCCAATTTTATTGATTATTTTTGAGTGAAAGTGACTATAAGAGAAATTGCATTGAACAAGCAAGAGGGTTTCCATGGAGGCAAAATATCTAATAATTATTCTTCACAAGTTGACTAGTTTGAGTTAAGACTTCGTTTTAGATCCAAACATTAAGTTTAAGGTTGTTGTTCTAATGGAAATTAAGACTTTCAAAAATATCTTAGAGTTTAGCTATTGTACTGGAATAATAGTCAAAATACTTGAATAATCATTTAATTTAGTTGTCTTTATGATCATGAATGATGCTCTTACAAACAACACCACCACCATTAATGTCAATTATAATGCCAAAGTTGAGTTTGACCCATCCTTTGTATGGGGGCTTTATTTAGCTTTGGATCTGGTTTTGCTCTTCTTCAAGTGACTAGGACTTTCAAATGGGGTGCTATTCTTGGACATCAGCCAAAATATCTCACAACTCCCGTTTCTATACGTTCTAAAAAATTTTTTAATATTTTTTATTAATCATTTTATAGACTGGTTGGAGTATTAAACATGCCTTCCAAACGTACCTTATGCTAGAAAATGTAATGTAGAGGTAATAAGGGAAGGTAGAAATTAATACAATAGTGAATAGAGCAAGTAATTTGGGCTGAGCCCGATGGACTAGTCTGAATTAGCCCGAAAAATTTTAGGGTCAGGCTTTAAAAAAGAAATATTTTTTTATGTTTGGGCCTATTCAGGCCGGCCCGAATAGGCCCGACAAAATTCGGGCCAAGTCCGATTGGGTTCGGGCTTGGCTCGAATACCTGAATAATTTTTTTTATTTTTAAAAATATATAATATATAATAAATATTAATTAATTTTTTAATTTTTAGGTTATTTTATACTAAAATATCATATATTTGAGTCCTAAACATCATTTAAGTATTAAAAATATATATTTTATATTTTTTTATAAAATAAAATAATTAATTTTAAAGTAAAAAATTTAATTAAAAAAATTTTAAAAATAAAATTCAGGTATTCGGGCTGCCCGAAACTCGAAGGAATTCAGGCCAGGCTTGGCCATTCGAGTTTTTTAAAAAAACGGGCCTGTTCGGGTTCGGGCCGGACCGAATAGGCCCAACCCGCCTGAATTCCCAGCTCTAATAGTGAATTTAGTATAATTAGTAACAATAACGTTAAAAATCAATTTAATGTTATGGCAATTTTAATATTTTATACATGGATAAGGACTGACAGGTGCATATCCTCTTCAAATCTGCTTTTTCTTTTTTTTTTTTCTTATCCTCATCTCATTCCTACCTTTAAATAATGAAACAAAAAGTTTAGATTTAATTGTTTTATAAAACAATTATCACTTTAAAAAGAAATAAATTTAACTGGTTAAAGTTTGACCTACACAATTTGCACTTGTATACCATTATTGAAATTTTGTATAAATTAAAATTTTTCATTTATTTGTTTTATTACAGTTACAAATTGTACAGGTTAAATTTTATTAACTTAAAATTATTTATTTATTTTATTGAGGAGCACTTGATTTAATTGACCCAGAGAATTGAGCTAACTTATTCTATAATTTTGAGTTTGAGTCTGAAAATATAAAATCATATTAAATAAATGTGGTAAAAAGTATCTCCAAGATACCCATAAGGTTGATGTTGGTAGTTACGGTGCCCTATAAATGAGGTTCAAATTAGTCTATGGTCCTGAGCATTCCATATCTAATGTAAGTGTAGAGGCAAGATGAGGAGAAGAGGGAAAAATTTAAAAAAAGAACAATGCACAGGGGATGAGATTGGGAGGGGTGGGTTTTTTTTCTATTATTTTTTCTTTTTACTATCCCTCCACTAAAAATTTGAATTGTTTAAATTAAATCTATATTTTTAAAAATTGTTAAATTTAAACCACCAAATTTAATTTAACGTTCAAATGTCTGGTGATTTATCCTCAGCTTTCCTATGCTCTACATAGAAAGAAGCCAACTTAAATTTAAAGAGGATCAGCTTCCATCACAGAATACGAGCACTCCGTAATGAGTAAATTGTCTGCTTTCTAACTTGACCACACACCTGACTTGGGCTTTTACGGTTTTACTATAGTAGTTTGCCTCTTGCCTCAGTTTTATGATTTCTCTTCATCTGTTACAGGACCTGAAATCTTCATTAGATTCCCATCTGAACAAATATCAATCAAATATATAATTCAAAATTGCAAATAAGCAATGCAAGAGTGCATATGATGGGTCGGGTTCAAAATTTTGTCGGAATGCAAGTTCTCCTAGAGTTGTGCTCCATTAAGAATATTCATTACTCCGTCTCTCCCTTCCTTTTTATATAAAAAGGGAGGTCTTGTTTGAACATTCAACCAAAATTCATGCTTTTGCTTGAGATGGTAATTCAAGATTTCGCCTAAGTCCCTTTTCTTCTTAGAGGTAGCCAGTCAAACTAACATGCCTTTGGGGGGCGTTTTTGCAGAAACACCCAATTTCAAACTTCAAAGTCTCCGTCGCCGAAGCAGAGGCCAAAAAGTCTTGGCATTCATAACATTATATGTGGCAGTGGATTCCTTTAAGGTGTGTTTAGTTGGAAGGTTTTGGAGGGGAGGGAACATGCTCTTCCCCCCTCGTTTGGATTAGAAAATTTGGAGGGGAAGGGAGCAAAACAATTCTCCTCCCTCCCCTCATATTACTCCCCTCTAATTTAAAATTTTTTAAAGAAGGGCTAAAATTTTTAATCATCTTAGCCTTGATAACTCATCTCTTTACAAGCACTCTTTCCCTTTGTTGTTTGAGTTGTAGTCCACTGTGACAATTATAACTCAACTAATAACAATCATTCATATTTTTTATAAACTCATTGATTGAAACAGAACTGGAGATTTAAATACGGTACCTTGGTTTGGCCGGGGGGGGAGAGCATGATAAATCTGATGGAGGGTGTTGTCGTGACTTGAGAAGACGCAGCAATCTAATAGAGTGAGTGAAGGGAGAGAGCAAGAACGAGAGCAAGAACGAGAGCAAGGGAGCAAGGGCAAGAGAGCGAGGAGCAAAGAGTGGCTGGGTTGAGAGAGACACGGAATGAATGATTGAGGAAAGAGATGCGAAGAAGAGACTGGCTTCGCAAACCACTTTTGCCTCATATTTTAAGAAATATTAAAATATTAAAATTAATTTAAAAATTAACAAATAAAATAATTTAATTCTAAATTTAGAAAAGAAAAGGCTGTGCAATTTGGGTTAAGTTATAAAATTAATTTACAAAAGGAATAACTAAGAAACATAAAATTTAGATACAAGGGTATAATAGTAAATTAGTAAATACTTTCCACCCTTCCCCTCTTAAATCAAATAACAAATCATTAAAAATTATTCCCTCCCTTTCAATAAAATTAAATAAAATAATATTAAAACTTTTTGCGCGAACCAAACACAGCCTAAATTACCAAAGCATGTAACAATGACCATATAATTGATCAACCACTGCCTCAGACCTGCACTCGATGAGAACGTACGGGGCATTTTCTGTCATTTATTTTTCCCACCATAATCTTTTATCATGACTTCACAGACGCCTTATGATCTTTCAATGTCAATAAAAGACACACATAAACCTTTCCCTCAGTAGCTTACGGTTTAAACAAGAAATGAGTAGTAGCGGCCAGCATTGAGAAAACGGCCTGAAGAACTAATTTTCGAAAGAGCCATTTCTGGGCACCCTTCCCGGCCACATAGCATTCCGAGAACGAGAATGAGAATCAGCAACAAAAACAGGACTACTAGACGATGCAAAAAGAGCTGCAGAGGAACACCAAAAGAGAGCTGATAATAATGAAAGAGGGTCAAAGCCTAAAATAAGGGAGTGCAGGGCGGCCAAATTGAGTTGTAATAGGTAACTTAATCCCTGACCCGTGTCTGGGTGTAAAGGGCTGGAGTGGTCTCCAAAAGCAACTCCTTGATGGGAGCATAAACCAGGTCACAAGGTTGGAGATGAGTGCTGAAGAAGCACGCCACCGATGTTCTCGGCCCTTCAAGGTTTGCTACCACTCTGTGTGGCACTCTTGAATCTGTCATTAGAAATAAGCTGAAGTACCAAATTCAAAAGTAAATTAAATTTGTCAGCATTTTCAGATAACACTGACGGGGTGGGGAGTGGGCACTTGCCTGAAGGAGGTCTCCCAGATTGATGACCAAGGCTCCCTCCAAGGGCTGAATAGCAGCCCACTCGTTTTGGTAAAGCACTTGGAGACCACCAACGTGATCTTGAAGAAGGATGGTGAAGAAATCAGGGTCCGAGTGTTCTGTGGTTCCCATGGTTCTGTGAGGCTCGGGGCATTGCGGGTAGTAGTGACCAAACAGCACTTGCCCCTTGGCACATTCCATGTCTTCCAAGTGCTTTGGTTTCAGTCCCAAAGCCTGCGAGAGCAACTCCAACAGGTCTAGTCCCAACCTCTTCATATGCTTAGAGTAACCAATCGTGATCTCCCTATAACATGCATCACTTGTAATTAAGACATAAGAGTAGTGTTTCACTCCTCTGGCGACATATATAAAATTAAAGTGGAGTTGAACATATATACCTGCAAGCTGCGGGCAAGTCCTCGGGTCTAGGAGCTTCCGGGGCCATGACAAAGATCAAAGTGTCTCTCCAATTTGCTGCTTCAGACTCTTAGAGATCAAAGTTGCTGACGAATCTGGATTTCCTGGAGATATCCCGGGAGTAATAGCGCTGCTTCACGTGATGGGGCTCGTGGTGAAACCTGCGAACCCCTTCGATCATGTCGTGAAGGACTTGTTTGGGGATCCCGTGATTAACGACCTGAAAAAATCCCCAGGTTTGGGAGGCCGCCTGAATCTGCTCGATAATATGTTTCCGGCGAGAGCATCTTGATGCAGGAGATGAAGGTCGACCACGGGAATCTGAAGGTGGGTGGAAGGGGATTGGGGTGCTGTAGAAGGGAAGGCATGGGAGGGAGTGACAAAGAAGGGAGGGATGGTGGAGATGCCGCAATCAACGAGACCTTTAACCCCAGCTTTAGTGTCGTCGAAGGCTTTCAGCTGTCGTTCCCTTTCACTTCGTGGCAACTCCGTATTATCCGCCATTGTTGCTACTGCTCTGTCTGGTCAAATGAGAAACAAACGGGGCCGCCTCTTATTTCATGGGCAAGGACAAGAAAACGCGCGTGAGGGAAGAGGAAATACCCGTTTGGATTTGATGCCAACAAAAAAAAAAAAAGAATTTGATACTGCAGAAAAATATCCGCTTCTGAAATGTAAGGTTGGGGAGAGCAGACCAGTAAGAAATGGAGAGAGCATTGGGCTTTCTGCTCCTCCAGCAATTCTGTTTGGAGCTTTGGGCGGTTGGGGGGGGGGGGGGGGAACCTTGAAGAAATCATCATTCAAATTCAATTGAGCAACTTCGTCTTTTGTTTGCCGCGCCACTTGGATTTGTCTACCCGCAGTTCATTCTTTACAAGCTCATAAATTTTACCCCCGAAAAAAAAGTTACAAGTTTATTTAATTTAGCTTATTCAATTTTTAATATTGGTTTGATTAATTTTCTATGTTGACTCGATTCTATTTGAATTTTTAAGTACAAAAATTAAATAAACCAAACCAAACCACTTGTGTATGTGTACGTGTATATAATATTTTAATACTTTGCATGTGATATACCAGTTTGATTTGTTGAAAGAAATCTCTCATCATTTTTTTTTTTGCTAAAGGAGTTGATTTAACACAAGACATGGTTTAACATCTATAGATTTGAATCAAATTTAAATATACAAATTTTTATGAATTCAAATGATGAATCTGACACGTTTAAATAAAAATCTCTTTACGTTCGGCACAAACCATGTTCAAAACTCTGGCTAATCGCTTCTTTGATGCAGAAAACATCACTGTTGATGAGTGCATGTCGATTCATGTTGTGCATGTAGGTAAAAATTAATAAATAACCTAAATTTTATCATTAATTATAATATTTTAAAAAATAAATTGTTAAAAAGTGACAATCAGTTTAGAATTTAAATCGAAGTGTTGTATGATTAACATTTATTTAGACACACACTGTCCCTGATTTAACTAACATTTTTATTAATGCTGGTAAAAAAAAAAACAAACAAACATTTTTACTGGCATCTAGAATTGTATGTGGGTTGTCATCTTTGACATCAACCTCGTTCTGAGGTTTACCATGTTATTGAACGGGAGTATAATACTGCAGTATATAATGGCATGACGTAGGCAGTTTTGTCTGCCCCTAGCTTATTAAAAAAAAAAGGGAAAGAAAGAACTGTATCTGCCCTGGCAAGGGAGGCAGGCCCAAAAAATATCTATAACCAGGCAGAGGCAGATAAGGCGAAAGGAGCCAGAGGCGTGGAATGAGAATGGCCACCATGCTTTCGTTCTCCGTAAACACACTGTCTTTCAAGCCCCTCTCCCCCATCCCGCCTTCCTTCGGCAGCGATCGTCGCTCAATCCTGAAACCCGTATCAGCCATTATCAGACCTTCCAATCCTCAACCACAACACCAACAACCATCACAGCTCTATCAACCCTTCAGGCCTCCCCCTTCTCCTCTTCCCTCCCAGTTCGTCTCCCTGGACACTACAGCTCGCCTCGAAATACTTTCCAATCGATTGGGTCTCTGGCATGAGTACGCCCCTCTCATCCCTTCTCTCATCCGAGAAGGCTTTACCCCTCCTTCGATTGAAGAGGCCACCGGCATTTCTGGCGTCGAGCAGAATCGCCTTGCCGTTGCCGCCCAGGTGCGCGATTCCCTTGTTCAATCCAACGCCGACCCTGAAATTCTCTCCGCTTTCGACTTGAGCGGATCCGAATTGCTCTACGAAATCCGGCTTCTCAGTGCATCGCAACGCCTGGCAGCTGCCCGTTACATTGTCGTGAACAAGCTTGATGGTCAGGGGGCTCAAGATCTGGCCCGCGCAATGAAGGATTTCCCTCGCAGGCGGGGTGACAAAGGATGGAAAAGCTTCGATTATACTCTTCCTGGTGATTGTCTGTCTTTCATGTATTATAGGCAGAGTAGGGAACATAGGAACCCATCGGAGCAGAGAACTGCTGCTTTAGAGCAGGCGCTGAGCGTTGCCGAAACCGAAAAGGCAAAAACTGAAATTTTAGAGGAGTTGAAAGGAGAGGCGGGAGAAAAGAAGAAGCAGAGGAGGAAGTCGAACAAGGGGTGCGGGTGCCGGTGGTGAGGTTGAAGATGGGTGAGGTGGCAGAGGCCAGTTCGGTGGCAGTTCTGCCGGTGTGCAGGGCGGAGGAGAGAGAGAAGGAGCTTATGGAGGCGCCGGTGGAATGCACAAGCGAAGGCGAGTTCGGAGTGGTGGTGGCAGAGAAGGGATGGAAGAGATGGGTGGTGCTGCCTGGATGGGAGCCCGTGTTGGCTTTGGGAAAGGGAGGACTAGTGGTATCGTTCGCGGATGCGAGGGTGTTACCGTGGAAGGTGAATAGGTGGTACAAGGAGGAGCCGATATTGGTGGTGGTTGATAGGACTCGGAACAGAGTGGGTGCCGACAGTGGATTCTATTTAGTGGCGGTTGATGATGGCGCCGAGGGCTTCAAGGTGGAAAGAGGGTCCACGTTGAAGAACTCGGGTGTCGACGACACATTAGGAACTGTGGTATTGGTAGTTAGGCCTCCTAAAGAAGAGATTGATGATCAGCTCAGCGATGAAGACTGGGAGTGAAAGGATAGGAGATATTTGTTTCACTCCCCACGCTTGGAATTCTATCGAAAGAGTCCCGAGATTCAGTTCTCACAGTTTCATTGGTTCCATCTGCTCTTTTTATCCTTCCAAGTTCTGTATTTTGTTGTATTTTCTGATATCTTTTGGTCCGTTGGAAATAAAATAATATAGCAGATGACTTTAAATTCCACTCTATTCCGATCAATTCATTCCTGTATTTTGTTTCGCGGAAGCATGATCATCATAAGTCATGGCAAGTTCATCCCTAGAATGGAAAAGCAAATGAGGGAGAGGATCCGAAACTGGCAGACAGATCATAATTCATCTGGATCAAGGCAAGAGTTTATGAATACCCCGAAAGACTTTATCTGCGGGGTGCAGTCTACCAATGAGCCAAATCAAGAGGCCAATGGTTAATCAGGTGCGTATCAGAATTAAGAACTAACAAAATCCAGAGGCGGAGAATGCTGGCCTTCCAATCTCCGATGGCACCATACTTGAGATTCTTAGCCCAGCAAGCCTGTAATCATAGCATAATTGCCTACAGTTCAGAGCACAAGGATAATATCACCAGTAGCAATTGAAACCCGTGACCATTACAATGATCTTCTTCAACAGGATGACAATAACAAGCCTTATTTTTTATCTAGTAAAGTCAGTATATACCGTGCATATATTGTACGACATCATTAGGGCTATACAAAAATCTTTTAATACAGTTTGACCTTATAAATTATTTAATATAATTATAATTAATTTATTAGTTATTATTATAATTAGTTAATTTATAATAATAGTTAGTAATTTTTTGTATTTTATATTTGTGAAGTCATAGATATTAAATAAAATTTTACTATTGATCAATCCCAATCTTCTCCTTTTATTGGTGAAATTTGATTAGCTTAATGTAATGAACTTTTGACATGTTGACTATTATTTAATGTTGTTCAAGGTTATTTAATTTGAATCTTTTGTGTTGTAATTAAAATATTTTTTGTTGTTGGAAATTATTATAAATTTATAATTGTTGTTGTGATAAATTTTATATAACTATAAGTAATTTTATTGTGTTAATTGAGTTTATTATGTTAAAATAAATTGTTGTCTCTCATAAATGAAAACGAAAACAAAAAACAAAGTGAGATACTTGATAAGACTGGGACTAGTCTCTTAGTCTTACTGGATCAATTTAGTCTTGTTCAACTTGAGTTATACTAAAACCATACCAGATCACTTGTTACCTAATTCAATCCTTTTTATGAAAAGGATCAGACTTTGGGTTAGGCTAAAGTCTTGTCTCGTTCGTCCTTTATGCAGCCCTAGATGTCATTATGCTTTGTTATTTATGAAACTTTTAAAAATGTTGTAAACTAAAAAGTCTAGATCAATAACTTCTAAAGTTCTATTTGGTACATGGGATTGAAGGCTAGGGAGTGAGACTGTAATTAAAAAAAAATCCAACTTTTTATGTTTGGCACAAATGATTGAGCAATTCAAATCCAAACCCAAATTCAATCCTAATCTTACCTTACATAGGATTGTTTGGTACCATCTACATTTAGTATTGCAAAATCATTCATGAGATTGAAACTATTCAAACAAATTGCCCTCGCCTATCTTTCTCTACCTTCCCTTCCCTTCCCCAATGGTGTCTCTCTTATCTCTAGTTCTTGCATCTTTGTCTTCCTCCCTTCTTGATCCATCAATAAGTTAGAGCTTCATCTTCTTCCCACCATCAACATTCATAGTGAGTCATGATTTAGTGGTTCTAGTTTGTGTTTGGCATGGATGTGTGCAAGCCTAAGTTTGCTAGATTTGGGTTCATCTTCATCCCACTATCAACATCCACATCAAGTCGTTAGCTTGAGTTCAAGTTCACCATTGATGGGTTCAAGTTCATCTTCTTCCAAATATGGGTTCAAGTTGTAAATTGATGGGTTCGATGTCCCACCATTGATGGGGTTAAGTTTCAGACTTGGTTCAAGTCTTCTCCCTCCCATTTTTCTCTTTGTTGATGCCTTCTTCTTGGATTCCTTCATCATTAGCTTCTCCATGGTTTTTTGTTCTTTCTTGAATATGAGCTATTGATTTTTGAAAACAAATATATCAATTTTGTTGTTGATTTTGATGCTTTTTACTTAATCTGAGGCAATGCTTTCAAGTTATTTTTCCCTAAATCTTTAATTGACGCTGCATAAATTTCTGGTTGTTTTTCTAGTTTCCTTGAGACAAAGAAAGCATAATGAAGATGGAATAAAGCGTTAGCTTGGGTTCACCATATGGGTAAAAGGAAAGAGCTACAAGTATCTATGTCTTTCTCACAATTTTTTTAGGTCTAATCTTAATCTCATTTTTTTTATCCCGTATTATACCAAACATGATTTTAAAATTTATTCCCACGTCCAATCCAATTTCAACCATGATCTCATTTTCAATCTTTTATAACACAACACTTATTACAAAATAAAGCTAAAAGTATTCTTTTAACTTTCCTCTATCATTCTAACAGAATTTAAAGTTATATGTTTTACTTTTTTCATTGGTGCCATTGTGATTTTCTTTGTATATGTTAAAATTATCTCAAATGATTTTTTACCTTTTTTTCTCTCAATAGGTTCTCCATCCATTTTGTTCGTATATGTTCATTTTATATTTTATCTTTGTGTGTATATTCGCACATTCATCTCAACATTCTTATTTTTGCTACTCCAATTTTATATTGTTACTGTCCCATTAAAGCCCAACATTCACTATCATATAACATAGTTGGTCTTATAATAGTTTGATAAAACTTCCTTTAAATGTATTAGATACCTTACAATCACGAATAGCTCCTTTAGCCTTTCTCCAATTAAATCACTCAACTTGTATCTTATGTGCAATATCTCCATCAATTTTTCCATCATATTGAATTATTGCTCTTAAATATCTAAACTTTTTCACTTGAGGTATGATCTAAACTCTTAATTTTATTTTCAAATTACTACTTAATGATCTCTTATCAAAATTACAATGCAAAGATCTTCAATAATATGTTGATATATACTCTTTCCTATTCTTGTTATACAACACTTTCAATTATTTCAGACATATTACGAAAAGTTAATTTTTTATATACTTTCATTTTTATCATTAACTTTAAATCATGATATGACTATATTAAATAACTTTATGTTAGTCAAGAAATAATAAAATTGACAAAAAATAATTTAATTATTAAAAAATGTCTTATATTTTATATCAAAATTTATTTTTAAAAGATGTCTTAATAAGATCGAAAAGAATAATAATTGCGTCCCCAACACCAGCATCCATGCAATTAAACAAAGTCCCACGTTATCCACCATACATGTGCGAGCATCTAGTTCCAAGCCATATTTCTCACCCTAAGATTGCCCATGCCAGGCATAGAAAAATTGCCAATGAGGCACATTTATCTTTCTACTTAAATTGGGGTTGCATCACACTACAATTTCTATATGCTTGTCAGTCCCGCTCAAGCTTAGACACTGCTAGCATGTGGAATACTTAGTCTAGCCAGCTGCTTCACTGGTGATTATCGATTATGTAATTAGCATACGCAGATAATCTGTTGGTTAACAAAACTACTCTAATGCATAAAAAAGCGTTACGTCTATTAGACAGCTCAATGTTCCAAGCAGCTCTTGTTGCAAAGACCCGGTAAAAAACAGAAAAGGCAATTGATAAATGAAGACACCAGGCACAAAAACCGCCTTATCATTTGGTGATTATACAACTTATTACAGCTTGTTACAATAAATCAAACATTCAACATCAGTTGTCTGCTATCTGACCACAATCTTCAATTACAACTGGTTCCGAGGTCCTCCCACTCTGTGAACCCACTTTCTCCATTTCCTCAACTACACCGTAGCCATCGACAACTTTTCCAAATACAACATGCTTTCCATTGAGCCATTCAGTCTTCGTTGTGCATATAAAGAACTGAGAACCATTTGTATCAGGACCAGCATTTGCCATAGAGAGAATACCAGGCCCCGTATGCTTCAGCTTGAAATTCTCGTCAGCAAATTTCGAGCCATAAATGGACTCCCCTCCGGTTCCATTTCCTTTAGTGAAATCTCCTCCCTGACACATGAACTGCGGAATAATTCGGTGAAATGTGGACCCTTTGTAATGTAAAGGCTTCCCAGATGCGCCAATCCCCTTTTCACCAGTGCAGAGAGATCGGAAGTTTTCAGCTGTCTTCGGGGTGACATCTGCAAATAGCTCCATCACTACTCGACCAGCTTTCATCCTTCCAATTACAATGTCAAAGAACACCTTTGGGTTTCGCATTTTGGTGGTCACAAGGGACCTGATAACAGTAAGAAATTCCCCAACAGTTAGCGTAGGCGGATGTCATCATATCATAGAATAGAAAAGTTATGAAGGCAGGAAAATTGGCGGCATACATTATTATTTTTATTATTATAAAAATTAATAAATTAAACTGAAATATGGAGTGATTAAAAAAAATATGTGCAAGATATATATGGAGGATCAAGGATGTTTGCCGCAAAACGTATTAGAGGTTTCCAACATATTGGAAAACACCAATGATGGTGCGGCAACAGTTGATATAGCTTATGTTAATGTTATGTGCTGACGGAAGAACTAATCAGCACAAGACCGTTCATAAGCAGCCGGGGGGCGGGGGTAAAACCCCAAATGCTTCTAACACATTAAAACATGGATCAGCAGAGATATGGCTCTACAATCTTAAATAGACAAACTACAATTGCAAGCACAGGAGCAGTTACAGCTGTTTTGTACAAAGTGGTGCTATGGAAATATACGTGAAGTATTCGAAAGTAAAACATGAATGAAATTAGTTTCAGAAGGATACGTCCAGGATCCTGGGAACAAATTGCTCGAGAGCGTAAAACAAATTCTTCCAAAAAAGACACAGAGCGATAGGATACCAAGCTAGGAAGTAGGAAACTCGACGCCTGGCCCTAAGTTTCAATGCAAGGGTATGTTAGAAAAAATGTTCATCATCCCCTATAAAATCCTCAAGCACAAAGGACATCCAGATACAGAGGATCACAGAGGGGACGACTCGTGATATCGCACAAGTTTTGAGCTCACAGGCTTCGAACGATAGAATGCCTGCAAGCCTTCGATATGTGCAGTAAAATGCAGGATACAATAATACTTATCAGTATCATAGGAAGACTCGCCAGGGCAGGCTCACAGTGAGGGGAGAATGAGACAAAAGGAGGAGCGAGTACCTACACCAGATAGACGATGAGCAGCGTTGGTGAGGGCGGAGGGGTGAGCGTCTCGCTGAACGGGATTTTAGGATTTTATACTGCAGATGCCGTCTTCAGGGTTTAGGGTTTTGCTTGGTAGTGGTATTTCTTGCTCCTGGGCTTGGCCCATTTCACCTCTGCCTTTTCCAGCCCATTCTAATTTCTTTCTGTCTTTTCATTTTGGTACAATAAACACTCCATCTTTAAAGTTACGTTACTTATATTTGTATTTTCAAGCTTTCAATAAAGCTATTAGTAAGCCACATATGTACGGTGCGTAGGAAAATATTAAAATTTATCATATCATTTGAAACAAATAAGATAATAATATTCTTTTATGCAAATCAATGAATCACAGTTTTTATAAATAGATCTTTAAACATTAGAATGAGAATATTTTGGTAGGAAAAATATACATAATTTTTTTATATTTTCATTATTTATTACTTTTTAACTACATTTTTCTTTGGGAAAATTTCAATTTAATTTCAGTTAAAGTTTCTAAAGTTTTAAAATTTCATTACATACGTGAGAGACTGAAATGAATTTATTGTCTGTAGTGAAACTATGCGCATGAACAACTTGCGTGAAGAAATTAATAATTTTTGTATGAAAAATGAGTAATTGATATAAGTAGAATTTGTAATTCTCATTAATAACATAACATTATTATGAATTTTCAACTTTTATTTCACTTACATCAATTATTCATTTTTTCTATACGAGTTATTCAATATGCCTAGTTTCACTTGTTTATATTCATAGTAATGTTATGCTATCAGAGTTTTAAATTTCAATTATATTAATTATTCATTTTTTATATATTAATTATTAATTTTTCTATACAAGTTACTCATGCGTATAGCTTTATTAAAAACAATAAAATCATTTCAATCAATTTTTTAATTTCATTTCAATCCTTGTACAAGGAAATTTTAGAGTTTTAAGAGCTTTGCCTGAAATAAAGACGAGTTAAGAAGCCATCACTAAAATTCTCTCCTTTTATTTTATGCTTCTCAGTTGTTGAGTCACTCAAATTAAATCTATATGATTTAAATACAATATTTTGTCAACATTATAGAGTTGGATTGTTAAAATTTTTTAAACCAATAAATTCAATTTTTTTAAAACTAAATTATCGTGATATTTAACTGTATTGTATGATACCTTAAATTCTCCCTTTTCATTAGGCCTTTTGCAGAGGGCTGTTTCAGAAAATCGTTAGTTCTTAAGACGGCGAACAAGTCCGAAATTTACCAAGGAATGATGATAGTTAAAAGAGCGCCATGGTTTTAAACATGAGCGAAAATTCCTGTTCTCGGCTACTTCACGGGGCTCCATCACATCGGCACGCAAGGGCACTCGCACAAGCCATATATGAACACACACATTTAACGTCCTGGACTCACATGTCACATCAGTATCTTGATACAACATGCATATACGCTTTTGCTTGCTTATCATAATTGGCAGAGTCAAACGTACACAACAGTTTGCCTCGCGACATCCCACCCACCTTCCACACAAGAATATTCAGCCAAGCCATTGTTGAGCACGACGATCTCCACTAGCTCCAACAGAATGCCGAATGCTAATCTTCTCACCAGCGTATTTTTGTTGGAGCCACTCAAAGGCATTCACATCAAGTTTTCCATTCACAGATTTCCCTTGCTTCCTGCGAGTTTGTTGCTCCCGTATAGATGCCCAAAGTTTCTCAATCGCATGCCTCTGTTGAGCAGTAAATCTTCCCACATTATCAAAGGCATGCTTTACTAATATATCAATTACTGTTTGGCACCTGCAAAAGCGACAATTCTAACATGTTGTGAACAATATGCCAATTATAAAGCATAAGTCTTCAAAATAAATAAATAAACAACTAGCAGCAGCTTCTACCATGGAGTTTTATAACGAAGAGCAGCAATCTCTAAACAGGTTATCAAGGCTTCTCTTCGTGACTTCATTGATCTCTTAGTATCTTCCTCATTCTCATCCTTCTTTATCTTCACTTCGGCTCCATTCTTCTTTTCAATTTTGTTTCCAGGAATCAAAGCATCAAGTCCAAATGGGTCAGCCACCTCCTCCTCCTCATTATCCTTGGCTCTAGAAACCAAGGGTTTATCCTGATTTATTTTGTCACTTTCATCTACCTTACCCATGCTATACTTTAGGGACACTTCTTCATCAACATCATCTTCCTCAGTTGCAACAGGAAGGTTAGATATAGCCTCCTTGATTCGTCCAGCTGCTTTGGAGAACTGTCAAAATTTTGCCAAGGGGAGGGGGGACAAATTATTGATCACAATGTGTTAAAATACTCGTGGTAAACATATAGAACTAGAGGTGATAACAGAATTCCCAGTCTAGTTCTGGTTACTGAGCAAGGATTAAACTCATGACAAATTAATCAGTACCAGACAAAATTAGAAGGTGATAAATTTAATGCAGTAATGATCTCCATCAAGACATTCAAAGACATAGCAGAGTGCCAAGTCCATGGAACTGTCAAAAGTCATAATTACATGACCACTCAGGCCTGTAGCAACTAAGCCAAATCTTGACCTCTTCTGTTTTGTTTCAATGATTTGCTATGGCATCTCCAAGACTCAAGGGATCAAACATGTGCACTCCAAAGTGTAAGCGTCACAGGAAAGCATGGCATATGTGAACATGGTGGATAGCAATCTTGGACACTCAGTAATTCACTCCGCATCTAATTTAGTTGGGCTCTGAGGGGAGACTAAAATATAGATTTAATGCAGTGGCAAATCAAACAGTGTACATTAACAAATTTTTTAATTTCTCTTTGATTTAATGAATTCACATACAAGGGAGACTAAAATATAGAGAAATGCAGTGGCAAGTCAAACATAGGTACATCAACAACAAACAACATACATAATTGGAATGGCATTATATGCCAAACCCAATGCATGTCATTCCAATATGCTTCCGACTGTCTTGACTAGAAAGAAAATTACAATGACTGTTAACAAATTTTAAATAAAACAGTGAGGATCATACCACAAAGCTGTCATCTGTATATAAATCATTTGCCACCACAGCGCTGATTGTCCATGATGTCAATTGATTCTTTTGCTTCTTATTGAGATGCTACATTTAAAGAGTGGGGAGGGGTTAAAAATCCTCAGAGAAATTCCTCCAATTAAAAAAAAAAAACAGAGAGATGAAAGTGAATATCAACATCAAAAGAATTTAAACCTTATGACCCAAGAAAAGGCCTTACTTCAGTGGCATCCTGAGCTGCTGAGAACAGAGCATGATAATCTGCCCGCACCCCAGGATCTGTACAAGGTATGGATGATGACATTGCAGCTTCTAATATAGAAAAAAAATAATCACGAGTTCCAGACTTTACACTTCCTGCCTGAATTAGTTGTATTGCAAGCTTTGAAGCCTTGCTGAACTTTGCAGGGGTCTTGATATGTAAGGATATCTTCTTCATGGCTTCAATAACTTGTGTTTCAGAAGCATCGGTTGTTGTTTTAAACTTTAAGCTTTTTTTAGGTGCTGCAGCTGAAATAAGAAAATGATTTAAGTTCACAAGAAAACAAACTTCAGCATTTCTAACATGCCTAAAAGTAAACATGTAAAAGAACATACATAATATACTGGCATTTCATAAAACTAGGAGTGGAAGTTAAATCTTTTGCTTATAATATGAAATTTCAAGTGCTATAAACCATGGAGAGCTCCACTGGTACGTGCACTGTTATTCCACACAACAGGGTATATTTTTCCTCTAAGTAACTCATTACAAATTCTTTATAATACAACTAAACCTTTGAGAGTTCAAAAGATTCAAGTTCATATATCAAGGCCAAGATACAATCTAGTGCAAGTCTTTGAATGGAAAAAAATTACCAAAAGAGGTGTGAGAGAAAAAGAAACATAAACACAGTTAGGTTTGTGGTTTGTTTTTTTCCTTGAATAGAAACTTGTTAAAAATTTTGGCACCCCAATCCATGTGTAGATCTCCTCCAGTATACTCTTACCATGCAGGCATGCCCACATTTAGTCAATCCTGGGAGCTTTTTATTTATCTCTTCGTAATTATGCTATTCAAAGTTATGAGAGAAAGTTATAGAAGTTTCATTTATATGCATATATACATATAACAAAAGAAAGAGTGGGAATTTTGTGAACTCATTAAGATCTACATGTTGATGATGGATAAATATGTATTTGAGCATTGGTTACAATGAGAGGAGGCAATTAGGGGGGGGGAACCCTTGATATAAAAATCCTGCTATGAAAGAAAAGATAAGGTCTGCACCAAAAGATGTCGACTATCCATCAACATTATCAGGCCATGGTGACTACATTTATGTAAAAGAGTGTATATATAATTCATCAAACAAATATCCTGAAGTTTCATAATCTTATCTGCAGTAACAAGTTATTTTAAATCAACGGAACACCAGAGTAGCAAGTTGCTGGGGAAAGCAGTACTGCTTGAACCGAAGCTATAATACTCATAATCCAATATCAATCTTTATATAATAAGCATTTCCATCAAGTTCTACTGTAAAATGCAAATAGACAAGCAGAACAGACACTCTCTAGTCTCCACGCAGCAATATAATAACTTCAATATCTAATGTTGCAGATATGGAAAAAGGAAAAAGAATATAATCTCTATGGAGACAATGCCGTGAATTTGAAGTGACTTGAAATATTTAAGCAACCTGTTTAATTCAAGTAGATTTAAAGATTCATGAAGTTTAATAATGAGAGCATCCGCACAATTGATTATGTTCGATTTGCAGCTCTACAATACCCATTCCCGTACACAGCAAATATGATCTCTACGTTTCAATTACGATGTCCTTTCTCTTGCAAGAAAGAAAATAGCCCATTAATCTCATTTTTCAAATAAAATATATCCAAAATCACGAATTTAGCCGCCAGATTCAGCTCTCAGCGGAAGAGCCTAACATAAGGAAGAGGTATGCAATAGTCAAAGAATTACCATCAAGAACACCTCCCACGTATCCCTAGAATTATTTAATTATCAAAAGTTGAAGTCTTTCTAAAACGTCGAAAAATCGACTCATTGATTGAGAGTAAAAGGAATCTGAAAGTGCAAAAGGAATTACCGCTCGAATGGGGACCGAAAAAACAAGTTTTCAATAAAAGAGAAGAAAATATAGGATTTTTTTAGTTGTATATCAATGAAAAAAAGCAGTCACCTTCGGAGTCAGATTCAGTGGGCTTAAAGCGCTTGAGGGCACTTTTGAGGATAGGCTTTGGAGCAGAAACAGGAGAGGATTCCCCGATGTCAGCAGGAACTGGCTCTGGAGCTTCGTGTTCAGAAGGAGGAGGAGGAAAAGGGTTTGCAGAAGGAGGGGGCAATCCTGCGAAGAGGTTGTCCGCCATGATTGGCTCTCTCTCCCTCTCGCCTCGCTCCGCAAGGAAAATTTTTAGAATCCAACTAGCGCGTTGAAATGCGAACAGTAAGAGCGTTGGTGCGGCCTCCATTCTTATATGATTTAATAATTTCTTTTAAAAAAAAGAATAGGTTCTAATTTTATCCTCATATTTATTTGTTAGTAGTGTTAAATATTTTATATGAGCAATTTCTTTTAAATATTTTTTTTAGAGTCTAAAAACATTTTTTTATTAAAAGGTCATTAATTTTATTATATTTTGTTAATGTGATATATAGGTGGAGCTCACATGACAATCTGACTATGCCATTTAAAGCTAATTTATTTCTAAATTTTTTTACCAGGAGCACCGAGCATTTTAAAATTTTTTTTAAAAGCACTGAATATTTTAAACTTTTATTAAAATATTAAATATTTTTATATTTAATAATTTAAATATTATTATTTATAAATTTTAATTTAAATTTATAAATTACTTTTTAAATATTAACAACTCAAACTAACATTTTATAAGTATATAAATAAATTTTTATTTTTTAAATATTAATTTTCAATCTTTTCTTCAATACAGTGCCTAAATCATTACGTCTTTTTGTACGTGCCAGAACTTATATTTTAAAGGTTAAAATATATTTTTTAGTCCTCTAATTTTATATGAAGTTTTAATTTAATTTTTAATTTTATAACGTATCTTTTTAATTCTTTAACCCTAACATTATTAGTTTTAAATGATTATTTTTTGTGTTATCATTATTTTTTTTAAACATTAAACTTACTATATCAACAATTTACACATTTGAAAGTTTAATATAAAACTTTATTCAGATAAAACTAACAATATTAATATTAAGAGATTAAAAGGATATTTTATAAAGTTGTGTGACTAAAATAAAATGTTGTGTAATTTAAAGCATTAAATTTATACTTTAGCATATTTTTAACAGTGATTGAGTTTCATAAAGTTTTAAGTTATTTTTTGTAATTTTTTTTATCAACTAACAATCTTTCTCCAAAATCTTATACTATTTAAATTTAATACTCTTTATATGTTACACTATTAGAAGTAAAATCAGAAACATAACAAATCAGAACCAACAATATGCTAACAAAAATATTTATTTAAAAGATATCACTTATTTTATTAATGTGCTGTAAAAAAGTTACTTAATAAAATAAAAATGGAGAGACGAGAAAAAAAAATTCCTTCATTAATTTGAAGGTTCATTCCCTTCATCTTAATACAAAATTAAAAAAATAAAAAATATATAAATATTAAATTGGATAGTGTAATATTTTAAATAATAATATTTAAATTATTAAATATTAAAATACTTAATATCTTAACAATATTAATTAAATTTTATTTTAAAAAAATTTCAGGATGCCCAATGCTTCTAAAATAACGTTTTCAAAAAAAAGTTTAAAAATAAATTAGTACAAAAAGATATAATTAAAGTATTACATCTCACTATGTGTGAGCCCCACACATATGCCACCTTGGTAAAAAATGAAAAAAATTAATAGTTAATTGAAAAAAGAGTTTTTTGCTCTTTAAAAAAAATTTAAAGATAAAATTACCCTATTTAAAAGTATAAATTACCCAACACTTTCAAAAAATAAATATAAAAGTAAAATTGAACTTATCCCTTTAAAAAATTAAGAACTTCACAAATGTGTTGCACTCGTTGATGCATGTACTTCAAAATACAAATTAACTTATCAAGGCATAACTTATTATAGATTTAATATATATATATATATATATATTAATAATAAATAATAAAAATATTCAAATTTGAATGGACGGGATAATAAATACTTTTTTTATTTAAAAATATAAAGTATTTTTAAATGAATTCTATCCCCAATAAAATAATTATTTATTTTTAAACTAACTTTATTTTTTATATTTATTTTTATTTAATAAATTGTTTCATCCTTTAAAAAAAAATTAAAATGTAATTTTATTATAAAACTTTTTTGTTGGGAATGTCTCCCAAACTTTTACTTGAATAACGTTATTCCAAACCAAAAAAAAAAATACAATTTTATCCCACCATTAACAAATGTTTGTCTGTTAAAATTTAATTTGATCTCTTGCTTTACACGTGTCATTTCCTCCCTCTCTCAGCACTGTTCATCTTCCTCACTCTCCCTCCGTCCCCACTGTGAAAAATTTGGAATCTCTTGTCTCTCTCTCCCCCTCCTCTCCGCCACAACCTCTGCTTCTCCTCCCCGTCCCTCTTCTCTATGCTAGCCCTTCTCTCGTGGTCAGAGACTCTGTAACTCCTTCGCAGCATCATCAACCTGGTCACCCTTGTTGTTGTTGCCGTCTTGCATCGGGAATGGCAAACCTGTCACCCCCAACTATCTCGCCATCACAGTCCGACGACGCCTCCACCACATCCTTATATTTTTTTTGTCATCCAGCATTTCCAATGCCACCTTAAGGGCATTATGAATCGCTGTGGCGTCATCGTCCAACATGAGCGGCGCGTAAGAACACACAAACAAGCAATGGAGATGGCGTCGTTTGGAGAAGAAGCTGTAGTTGAGAGTGTTGCTGCAGCTGAACTCATAATCGCGTGCAGTGAGAAGGTAGGGGAACGTCGTGGGAGGTGTTGGAGCCACCATGGTGGTGGGAGATGAGATTGGCGATTGCTTTTGGGGACGTTTTAGAATGAGGTTGAGGTCCATCGTGAGTTTTTCTTTGGCGAAGCCTTTACAGAGCATAAAGAAGATGACTCGTACAATGCTTCACGTTGTGGTGGAGAAGAGGGGGGAGAGAGAGACGGGAGACTTGAGAGAATTTTTCATAGTGGGGAGGGGGAGAGAGTGAGAAAGATGAACAGTATAGAGAGGGAAGAGATGACACGTGTAAAGCAAGAGTCGAATTAAAATTAAACAATCAAACGTTAATCAATATTAACTGCAAGGTAAAATTACTCAACTTGCTCCAAATAATAGTTTAAAATACCAAACATCCCTTGCCCTTTAACCTTTAAAAAAAAATATAAAATAATTTATTTAATAAAATTAATTTAAAAAAATAATTATATATTAAAAGATTAAAAATATTTTATATTTTTTAATATTCAACTCCTCAAAAAATACCTTATATTTTTTAAAAAAGAGAGTATAGACAATTATATTTTACGTTATTTTTTAAAATATACTATGTGAATGCTAAGCAGTTCGATAAAGTACTAACGAATCAGTTTAGCTTGTCATAATAAATGAGTTATTCAACTTTGATTCTCACCCAAAAAAAAAAAAAATTGATGTGCAGAATAAGATTATGGCGTATTTTCTAAATATCAATACGTATGTACAATTAAATATAGAATAAATCTCACTATATAAATTAAGAAATTATAAATAATACAACTAATTTCAGTAACTCGTAAGAAGCATAAAAGAATGTCTACTTGTATATAGATAAGATTAATTAGTTAAATGCGTTTGTTTGTTTTAATGACAATAAATATTTCTTACAAATAATATTTAAACATTTATTTGACGTTATTTTTTAGATTCCAATCACCATATAATTGAATATTCAATCCTTTCCGCATGCAAAATGAGGGAGCGCCCACGTCAAAAACTGGCTTACATATTCATTGTTAAATAATAAAATCCCATTGATTACCATAAATTAGACAAGTCGTTACCAGTTTGCTCTCTCATGCACTATTGTCTAACGGGCATCATACATTTCTCATTAGGTCGATACCAGAATACCAAGAATACCAAAAGAAGAAGAAGAAGAAGGAAAAGGAATAGAAGGATTTCAGGGAGAGAAAAACGGGAAACAAGAAGTCAAGGGGAAACAACTCTGCATGGCATTCTATGCACAACGAAAATAGAAGCAAGTTGTAGCCCAGAAGCTAATCTGATATACGCATGTCGCTACTACCTTTATTTATTGTGGTAGTAAAAGAAGGGAAACAACCCTGACTTTAGGCTACAGCATGAGCAGATGAGTAATAATCTTCAAAAGCAACGACCCTTTCTTCAATGGAATGCGCCGTCGCATGCTATAAACAGCATCACTTTGGGTTGAGACTTGTGGCAAGTAAAGATATAATACAAGTACCAAAGCAGAGGATAGATGAGTGCTTTCCAAACCCCCAGAGCCATCATCTCTCATCAATCATGTTAAATAATCTCCGTTCTCTGGAGACTGATGACCCCCATGGCCTGTTTTTCCTGCACACCAGAAAACCACAAGGGAAGTTGAAGCTTGGGTTCGGTGAAGGTGCAATTAGCATTTCATACCTGTCATTTGTTCAAAGCCAGCATTTCTGGAATCAGGACGAGCCCACCACTCTGTGGGCTGGGAAGGCGTCACATGCACACCACGTTGTTGAATCATGAAATGACTCCCACCAACAGCATGATGATCATCATCATTTCTGCGAATTGGATTCCCGCTGGAAGATTCAACGCCCGGCTGGTAACCTAAACTTGATACCGACTCCCCAACCAATGATGCCACCTTGCTCCCAGAAGCATCACCTTTTACACCAGCACTAGCTCCGGCATCCTTCTTGGCATCCAGAAAAAATGTACCAACAATCACCTGCGCGCAAATCAATCATTAATTCCAGGAAACTTCTTGCTATAACTTTTACATGGGGGTGTTTGGTATGGCTGGAAAGAGGAGAGATGAAGCACTAAAAGATGAAATATATTTGGACATGTCCCAAAACATCAATTATTCCCATGCCTCTATTTTTCATCTTCTCAGTTCTCTCTTCTTAAGTGTATTTAATCCAAAAACTTTATCCCGTCCTCCTCCAACTGAACTTGCCTGTCTTCTAACTCCCAAGAAAAATGATGTCAGAAATCAGAATTAAATAGGGAAAAAGAAAAGGGACTATGTCACCAATATGGGGCGCCTGTTATTATTATTATTATTTTTTAACAAAAAATTTTGGTAAGAAATATTTTAAAAATTATTATTACCTGAACTGGACCAGCAGCTTTTAGGGGTCCACCAACTCCTCCACCTATGATTTGACCATCGGTACTTGATAAGCACACACTAAGACCACCAGTACGCCCTCCAAGTTCAGTACGGACATAGGAACCAGATAATGAAATAATCTCAAATCGACCCTAACGTCAAAGAAAATCATAACATTACAACTGTGAGAATTAGATTAGGTCCACACTCTCACAAAAACTGAAAAAACTTTCCAAACAAATTAAAGTGCTAATCACAAGACTCAAAGAAAGAAGCAACAGATCAACACGAGAAATGATTATTTTCAGTAAACATATTTGCTTCCACAGAGTTGAAATGTTGAGATCACATGAAATTTATTTGTAAATGCTCGAGCGAGCAGTTGTGCTCCTGAAGGAAACTAAAACAGAATTATTCATTGGACTGAAGCCCAAGAAATGTCTATAGAAATTGAAACCCTTTATTCAAGCCCTTTCACTTTCACTCAAACATATATAAAGGACGAATTTGATTACAATGAAAAATCAGATATAAAATAAGACTCAATATCTATCAAGTGCCATAGTTAATCTGATGCTCATAAGATTAGATGCAGACCCAAGGTTGAAATAGTCTCACTTCCTCTTGAAGATAATTTAAAGAACAAGCGATCAAATTGAACACTCCAGATGTTTTAAAAGAAGAGTGATTAATAATTTACCTCATATGCAATATTGCCTCCTGAGGTTGCAGGTTGACGGAGAGAGGCATTAGAGATGGAACCAGATGCAGACAAGATGCACATTTCACGCCTACTTTGTTGCATGAACAACATAATTTTTTGCCCAACATCCTATTAAATGCATAAAAAATGCTAAACTTCGTTTAGACTGGTAGCATTCATGATATATCAAAATGCCATGAACAATAAAGATCCAAGACCAATTCTGAACGTGAAATCTGACAGGAAAAGCTCAGCCTTCCAAAAAAATACAAATGCATCAGCATCGTTTATTTCAGTGAAATAACCTGTTTCATATGCAGAGATGCAAAGCATTATAATCAATATTACTTCAACTCTATCAGATCAAATGAGATCACTTGTTGGGATGTTAGCTGGATCTATGTGACACATCCTTTTGTGCCTTTGCCGGTTTGCCCGGACCCATGGTAGGTGCCTTACAGAGGTGCAACCTATTGCACTTTCACAAAGACACAAGGTGTACCTAGAGATAAAAAACATGATTGCTCAATTGCAGCAGAGCTACAGCCCAACGCACCATCCCATTTACTAGAGACACTTACACTTACACTCAAGCCATAGCGTAAAAATTGCCAGCTTAACAAGAGCATACTATAGACTTATGAAGGACCAGATACATAAAACCACCAAGGCTGCAGAAATACAGAAAAATCTATATGAAATGCCAGGTGTCCAGTGAGTAATGGCTAGTGGCAAACAAGCCAGCGGTCTAAATCTGACTCAGATAGAACCAAACAGAAGCAATTAGATACCAGAAAAATGGTATAAAAGTTGAATGTTGGATTTTACAATTCTAATAAATGTGAGAAAATTACAGTTTAGGCTTAGCTAAATAAAGGCTAAAAGCATCATATTTGTCATAAATACTTCAATAGGATTTTACTGAGCTGAAATATTTTCACTTTATGCAAGAGATTCTAGAGGGAGCCGATGGTTTTTACTTATAGGGCATGGCATACTATATAACTCATGAGTTATCTTTGTGAGAACCTGTAAAACATGTACCAAATAGAGGTTCTGAGGAACATATTTATTTCAAGCACAAAACACTCCCTCTGCTCATTTTTTTTACGTCTCATTAGAATTTATACAAAATTTCAAGACTTCTTATTTATTATAAAATCCATCACCTTCTCTGTAAGAAAATTTTATTGCACTTGATATTTTAGATTTTATGAGAAACCCTCACTTCATATCCCCAAGAAAATTCACAATTAGCCAAGTAGAAGGATGCAAAGTCTTCTATAAATTGATTAAATGCATAAAAAATTGCACGGTATGAGTGTCATCAGGACCAAATGAACCTTTGGACGTGGCTCAAGCATCCCTACAACTGAACCATACTTTCAGATACAATGGCAACAAAAGCTTGTAAAGTATGTTTAAAAGTTTCCCTTCGCACGACTTGTTAGCAAAAAGGGGGGAAAATCTATTATTTCATTTCTTTAAGTTATCAAATTATCTTAAAAAGAATTACATCCAATAGCAGAGGGATGCTATCCAAGCAAAGAGTTATAATTTTTTTAAGGAAAACCTGAATCAAATTAAATTATAACAATGCAAAATACTTCCACTTTCTCTTTGGGCTATGAACAAATAGTATGGAAGCATTAATTGCCTTCTAGTATGGCAAAACTCAACAAAACTTAAACTTTATGCAAGATTCAAGCACACATGGCTTTGTAAATAAGCGAACCAAAGTATGTGGAACTTCTACTATATTTATTTATTTACCGATAAATTGAGGTACAATGCTTCCTATAATAAGAGCTTGCATGTATTACATGTCAAATAAACAACTATAATTAGCAAGATCTATTAAAGGACTGTCAAGAATACGTACGTACCTCACCAGCAGCAACAGTAATGACGTGTGGCGTGAAGCCTTGACCTGCATCAGTTGGCAGCAGCAGCATTGAGTTAATATTATATGACTCACTTGATACTGGCTGATTAGCAGGAAAACATTTCTTTTTCTTTTTCCTTCACGAGGAGGTATTGAGGAATACAAAACAAAAGACGGAGTAATAAGCATTAATCAACAGAAAATATAACAAGCGTAAGTATATGACGACATATATATTATGTTCTTGATCCAAAAAGAAAGGTGTGACACTATTAGGATGACTAGAAACATAGACATCTTAGACTTGTGCCCTCCAGTTCATAGAATAAATCAATGTCACTTTGGAAAAAAGTGAGTGTCAGAGTATGGAATAATAATGGAGTTCGAACCATCAGAAGTAGAAAACACGGTCACATGTTTGATTTGTCAATTAATTAATAAAGCAGCCCAGGGATGAAACTATATAGTCGGCACTCCCTAGGTTCAGCTTCCACCGTTCAGTACACATATCCACGCTCATCTCAGCAATACTTGCACACGCCGGGTAGCACCCCAGAAGCAGGATTGCGCATAAAGATGAGTTCAGGATGAAATGGTAGGGGATTAATATTTTAGATATATCTGCCAGATTTTGAAGAAATTGACTCTTACTGTTGTGATGCATCCATGATGCCTGACGCAGATTTCCAACGTTTTTCAGAACTTTAGACACATTTAATACGAATTAGAAACTTGTTGGAGAGTATCCAGAAATGACCAATACCCGAAACCTACTTTGCAAACAAGAAAAGGTGATAAACGGAATGATATCACTGGTATATACATCGTGTTGAACAAAGTTGCGTCACAGTCCATGCAATACAAGCACAACACAACAAGGAGGCCGAAATTTTGAAAATCCACCAAAAAAAAAAAGCAGGCAGAAAAACACCCCAAAAGGCCAGAGCAACAGCCAAGTGGAAGAAAAACCTAAATGCGCCCTAACCAAGAGTAAAATGAATCCACACTAAAACTCCGAATTCAAGGATTCGCAATCCGTACAAAGGGAAGGGGGGAAAAGTTTGGAGAGGAACCCACCCAGAGAAGAGAACTGGGATTTCTTGGAGGAGCCGGTGTACGAAGACGAAGCAGAGGGGCTGCCCAGAGCGTGGCCCTTCTTATCCCTGTTGAAAGGGTGAGAGGACGAGGTGGCAGCCTTCTTGGCGGCTAGAGCTTGCTCGGGGGTGCCGTACTTCCTGGGCCTGCCCCTCTTCCTCTTGGGGGGTTCTAATTGAGAGGAGACCGCGGAGGGCACGGAATGAGGGAAGACCATGTGGGAGGCGTCAGTGTTGGGCAAGAGGCCATTGGTCGGGGAGGAGGTGGCGGGGGCGGCGGCGGAGGTGGTGGCCTGCTGTTGCTGGTGGTGGAAGTAGGAGCTGAGCTGGTTTTCATTGGGTTCCATTTTGAGGAGGGGGGAGAGGAGGGAGGGAGCGAGAGTACGAGGCCGAAACAAAAATTGTTTTTTAATTATTTTCGGGTTTTTCTGAAATTATTTGGTGACGAAGAAAATGGGAAAAGGGAAGGGGGAAGGGGGAGACTGGAGAGGCGTTGGATGCGGAAGGGGTGGGTGACGTGGACGGTGGGAGACATGACGGACCCGATAGGAAGGAAGGGATTAAAGGATAATAAGGAGATTAATGGGCTGTGGGGAAGGGAAAGGGGGAGGGATATGATGAGGTGGACATGATTGAAAGAGGAAAGCGAGTAAATATGAATAGCGCTCTCTCTCTCTCTCTCTCTCTCTCTCTCTGAGATTGCCACTCACAAGTGGCCAGTGGGTGACAACTGACAACACCACATCCCATTCCCACCCGATCCATCAAAGGCTATCCTCTCTTACATCGTTCAACGCCTCAAACAGGAGGAGTTTCGGGCATGTTTCCATCCTCTCAGGTACTTGGAATGATTCCCCGAGCGCCCATGATAATGTGGCATTGGAAAACATTGGCAAAAAACAATATCCTTGTTTGTTTTTCTTTTTACTCTCCGTGCTTTTGGATTTTTTGCATGTGGACAAAAAATATCATAGTTTCTTTACCTGATGCTATGTTCAAAAAAAAAAGGAAAACCCCAATGCTTTTCATTTTTTAATTAAATATTGCCAATTCCTTGTATTTTGAAAAACAAAAACAAAAGGAAGTGTTTATGGATAAAAATGGCCATCGAACGAGTGAAAAAAAAAATGTAATCAACTTGAATTCAAGATATGTATACTAGTTTATGATATAAATTAGAATGATAGGCTGAAAATAGACAAAGAACTAGATGATGGCCCAATGAAGAACCTCTAATGTCATCATGAAAATGAACTTTTACAAATATAACCCATGTTATACAACTAAATTAAGCAAATAACTCAATGTTTATTATATTTTATATTATGATTATTTTATTATATTTGTCAATAATATATTGTTATATATCAATAATAACCTATTGTAAATTTTTAAATTTTTAACAATAAACTCATTGTATGTCAATGATAAATTCCTTGTATATCAATATAAACCAGCTACACTCTTAAATTTTCAAAAAATTGGTCTATATTTTTTGGGGCATGAGATTTTTTCCAACCAATGAACTAATTTATCCTCATGAAAAGGGATATTTTGATTAACTCAATTGATTCTTGACTCTAACTAAAGTCTATGATTTTTTTATTGTTTTGATGATTTGTAATCTTAAAATGTATTTTATACCCTTCCTAGTCTTTATTATAAGGCATCTCTAACTATTTTATTGAAATTAAGTAGTGATGAACTCCAAAAATTGAATCAATAGGGACATAATCTATACTTAAAATAAATATTCTTATTTTTATAAAAAAAATATTTGTAAACATATAAATTAACTTTATGATATGAGTTAATAAAATTAAATATTAAAATAGTGCATAAAGTATTGCATTATAATAACATAAAAGACTCTCTTTATGTAAAGTTATATACCTCTTTTGCATGGCGGGAAATTTTGCACATGTGGCCTCTCCATTTTTTTTTTATCATCATTTTCCCTCTTCTTCCTTATAAGGGAAGTGGAGGGAAAATGATGATAAGAAAATGAAGACATTGCTTGTCTGAGAAATTGTTGTGGAAAAAATTTTATTAACAAAGTTTTTTTGAATTATTACTTTTCAATTTTGAAACTATTGATATTTAAGGTTGTGTGTGTGTGTTTATATAATTTGAGATGGTTAATTTTCTAGTGGGATACAATTTTACAGGGGGCAAGTAACAGTTTTTCAAATGAGGGGGGAATTGAAATTTTGTGGGGAGGCAATTAAAATTACTTGGGGCCACCTTTTTTTTGGTTTGTGGGAGCAATTGCTTCCATTATGTCAAACGTGGGTCCGTAAATTAATGAAAGATAGTTAATTCATTAATTTTATTTAAAAATATAATGAAATTTTAATTTTACTTATATTTAAATGAAATATTTTAAAATTTGAATTGCATTTTTTCTCATGGTTAATAAATTTATATAAAAATATAATTGATATCTCACTAAATATATTATATCAAGTGAAAATAAATTCTTCCAAAAGCTGTCTTATAATTAAAACAAGAGAGTATATTGTTTTTTATATGTAGCATGATTTAACTTGTTTGTTTGTCACTTTTGAAATGTCAAGAACTATTTTCAAAAGTCCTTCTGTCATAACATGTTTAGTTGGATGTTGTTTTAGTGAAGTAATATTACAGATATACTTATATTACATAGTGTGCTCGTAAAAATAAATTACTCCTTAAAACATGACTTTTATTTGTGCAATCTAACTAATACGCTTGTTAAAATTATGAGAAAATTATGAACAAGTCCCATATAGAAAATTTGTCTATAAACAGATTCCATAAAATTCAAGAATAATGGCCAAGTCTCACAAGACCCGAGTATAATTTGGGATTAGGTACAAAGATAACACTGTCCCAATCACTTTGACTTATGCTTACAATTATAACTTCATGATTTTCAAGCAAAAATTCGTAAATTGCCAATCAAACTTCTTCATTCAAGGCTTGGTATAACATGGAATTTTGTCAAATTAATTATGCTCACTTAAAGTTATAATTTCAAGGCGAGTAATAAATTTTACATCACAATTAAACTAATTATATAATTGAGTGGGCATAATTAACTCTATAAAGGCCCTATGTCATATCAAGTGTTAAGTAAGAAATTTAGCTCGTGAATTGCAATTCTTTATTTGTAAATTATGAAATTATAGTTGCAAGGGAAAGCCAAATTAATTATTAGTAGCTTTAGCTTTATTAATCAAGTCTGACTTTGAACAATCCATGGGCTAAATATGTTAATCTCAAGTGAGCTCAATTACCTTCCTCACATTCCAATTAAAAAACCATATAGCCTTAAGTAGGTATATTTAATTATATTATTATGTAGAAAATTCATATTATATCTACTGTGAAACAATAAATGTAACTCATAGATTATGATTTTTTACTTGAAAATTTTAAAGTCATGGTCGTAAGTGAAAACTGGTTTAATAGGGGCAACACTGTCGTTGCACCTTGATTATAAATTATATCCAATTCTTAAGGAACTTTATTATAATTTTTAAATGTTGCGAAACTCATTTATAAATAAGTTTGTTATAAAGGATCTATGTATAAATTTTTTTATAACTATTTATAACTTATGTTATAAAAATTATAGAATAAAATATAGTGATATCTCTTCTATTTTACTTAAATTATAGAGACCTCACATACAACTTTAAAACCTATATTTTAGTCTAATTGTTAACATTATTAAAAATATTCCATTAAAAATTCTAAAATACATGATTTTTTATTTGTACTTATGTTAAAAAATTTAAAATTATTATTATTATTTGACCCTCATAATTTAATTGTATACTTTCTCTCTCTCCCAATTTTAAAAATTTAAATAATTGCATCAATTTTTAAATAAACAATTTAAATTTTGTGGTAAATTAATAAAATAAAAAATATATATTGTACTGAGTAATTTATTGTATTAAATCCTATTATTTCATTAATTTTTTTAACAAAACCTTTAAACTATTACTTTTTCCAGTTTATGTATTGAAATTTTAGAAAATATTACTAAATAAATATGTTTATACAACAAAAAAAATAAAATACAAATAAAAAGTGAAAAATATTACTAGATAGTATTTATATTTAAAGAAGGAGTACTTTAGTTCAACATATATAATTTAACAATCAATAACAGTTAAGTGGATAGAAATAGAGTGTTAAAAATGTAGGGAGTGTTTGTGTTTTGTAATTATTCCTATATGTTTCAAAAATAGAAGGGAGAAATTTGTAAATAAGGTAAAATAGAGATGGGTTTGAGTATTTTATTCAAAATTATCAAAAAAGTAATTTTAAATATAGAAAGTTTAAATTAAATATAAATAGTTCACATTGATGATAAATGATTTATTTATTAAAAAATTATTTAAAATACAGCATTTTTAAACCTTAACAATCTAGGTCTCATAACTAGACGCACTTGACGGAAAAGATGCATGATGCTGCATGCTTCATTTTTTACATTTGACTGGGTCAATATACATCTTAGTATGTGTTTAGTTTTTAATTTATTAAAAGTTCATTTGATAAAAATTTATGTGGTAAAAATTAGTTTAGTGAAAGTCAATCGTTATAATGAAATTGTGTTTAAATACATTTTTTTTAAAGTTTATTTGGCATACTAAAAGTTATTTTAATTATAGTAGTAAAACGTGCTTTTAAATGTACAATTATAAAAAAGGATATTAATTTTTAATGATTTATAATTTTTATTATATAAATATAATATGTTTAAAATATTTTAAAAATGTGACAAATATTTTAAATAACATAAAATTTGATTTATAATACTAAAAACTTGATTTCTAGTAATTTTTAATTTGTAATTTTAAAAATTGTGATAAAAATTTATAATTTTTATTATACAATAATGCTATAAATTAGCATAATTAATTATTCAATTATAATGCAAAAAAATTTATACCTAGTTATTATTATTGAAACAATGATTATATTTTTAATTAATTAATAATTTTTTAAATAAAAAATAAGAGATTAAACTTGGAGTAGTATGATCAAATAACATCTCACTTTTCATATCTACTTTTTAAAAGCTTTAAATAGGTACGTTTCTCATATTCACTTTCAGTCACTATTTAACTATATTTTTAAGATATGCTTTCCTGTAAAATATTTTATCCAGATAACTTCCAGCATCTTGAAAGTGAAATCTTGCTTTTTGAATGTGAAGTTGAGAATACCCAAGCCGACCCTTAATTTTAAAGGTTAAAGATCCTTTTCCCTAAACTTCTTCTTCTTCTTTTTTAATGAACATTGGTTATTCTGTACTAAAAGGTTAAACAATATCTCTTAAATAATTTTTAGGAGAACGGTTGCATTTTTGTTGGGGACCCATCATCTTCTTGATTGTTCGTTGATGTAGAATAGTTGTGAGGATTATACATGATGACAACAAGGTAATCTAATTCATTTTTACCATTTGACTTGGCCAGAGGGGATGGGAGTGGCAACCGCATTGGTAGGAATCGGCTTGATTTTAGTAACAAAATGGTAACACAGGGATCATAATGTGTTGCTGTCATTAGAGCTGTGCAAAAATCTTCCAGTCTTGTTTGGTTCAATCGAACTCGAGATGGTCTCAATCTATTCGGTTTATATAGACACTGGTTCTTCATGACCAAAAAAATTAAAAAGATCACACTATTTCTTCGAGTTAGACTGGATAAGAGACTAAGCATCCAAACCACCTGGTCCAATTCAGTCCTATTAATTTTTTTACTATAATTATAATTAAATTATTTTTGGCAAATGTTTGAAATATAATTGATGCTAAGAAAATGATGTATGAAGATTTGTTGAGTTTGGTTCTAAATTATTGTTGTAATATAGTGTTGTTGAATTTTTTTGAGTTCTGTTTTCGTTAAAGTTATACATTTAAATCATTTAGACTATAACAGAAATATTTTTTCTTATTATTAAAAATTATTATGAATTTATTATTATTATAAGTGTTTTTACTATCTTAATTGAGTTTATTATGTTGAAATGTATTATTACCTCTCATATAATAAAAAGAGAAAAAAAAAAGCTAAGTGAGTACTGAACTGACAGGACCAGCCTCCCAATCCCATGGATCAAGTCCGATCTTGTTAATTTTCAAGTTACCACTGGATAAGACTGGACTATTAGTTGCTTAATCCAGTCCTTTTCATGAAAGAGACTAGGCTTTGGGTTAGGATGAAGTTTAGTGCCGTCTTATCTTTTGTGCAGCCCTAATTGTCATCGTGGGAAAGCTTCACGGCTCTTTTAACAAATGGATTATAATGCTTTGCTGTCATTGTGTGAAGGCTTTACAATTATTTTATGTTAGTAGATGATGTAAAAGACCATGGGCCTATATTGAAAACACAATTTTGCTAGTAAAAAAATTATTTAAAAAGATATCACACCATTGTTGGTGTCTTCTATGAAAAAAAAAGAAGAAGTGGTCTTTTAACTCTAATTTCATGTATGAAATCTTAGGCTTAATGGAAATGGAGGCCGAGCATCAACCACCATGGAGCGTGGCAGAACAGCGTGCTATTTCCCCGCACGCTTCCTGCCAAATTTTGCTAATTAACTATCAGCATTGCATTAACCTTTTTTGCTTCCATTCAATCAGCTTGTTTGGATTGAATAATTAATCGATTATTTATTGATTTCAATAAAATTTTGCCAGACAACCAAAAATTGAAATAATTCATTATTAAAGCAAAATGTTGTTTTGAAATAAGTTGGAGAGAGGCTGCTTATCAATTCTCAATTTTACCGTTAAAGCCTTAACTATTTGTTAGCATCTCTAAACTATCAATATTTATCCCAGTGTTATTACACATTTAATTTAAATTTTTATAATTAATCAAATATATAATTTAAATAATATATTTTACTTCTTAAATAAAATTTAAAAAATTTAACAATATTAGAAGCAAATTTATTAATAATTTAATTTTAAAAAGTAATATCTTTTATGATAATTTGCACAACTAAAATTAATTTTGACTAAATTATTCAAATATTTACTTCTATCAAAATTAATTTTTAAAAAATAATATTCAAACAGATTGCATTATAATATAATCAATTATAATTGAAATCAGTCATATAAATTAATTATTTTTATAATTAATTATATCCAATTGAAATTTAAACGGGCTCAATATCTTTTTTATTATATTTGTTTCAACTTTTGTAAACTAATCACATGATAAAAAAATTAGACTTCTAATTGTCTTCGTAGATTACGGGCACGTTTGTTTCAATTTTCTCAATAAAAGAATCACTTAATTTTGAAAAAAAAAACATAGTTTATGAATTTTTTATGAAGTTTGTTTTAAAAATACAGGATATACAGATATATTAACGTTTTAAAATAACTAGGTAATAAATAATTTTTATACACAGAAATTAAGAAATACAGTAAATCATAAATTTTAAAAATAATCAACTAATAGTTACTTTTTTTGTTATGACAATCAAACATAAAATAATACCTACTTTTTATAAAATTTTTATAAAATAATTTTCTTTTTATAAAATTCTTGAGCCATATAAAAATTACTTATTTTTCAGTGTTGAATAAACCGTCCCCTTATATGCTACTTTAAAGTTTAAACTTTAAACAGCTTCTAGATAATTTTAAGAAAACTCTTGGGCAGAACTAGTCTTTTTTATTAGTAAGCCAAGTGTAAAGTTAATAACTTTTGCTTTTCATAAAATAGTTCAAATGTTAGTAGCAGAGGAATTACTAGAATGAATGTAAAAAGGCTTAGTATGTTACAAGCATCAATTCACGTTATGGTGGTGGTTTTTTTTTCCTTCCTCTCTTTCTTTCTCTGTGTCATTATACATTGAATTTAGGTTGTGTTTAAATTGATTAATTTAGATATTTATTTTAGATTTAAAATTTTGTATTTTAAATCTTACATTTAAAATCAATATATTTAAAAATATTTATTTGGACAGTTTAAAGAACTTAAAATGAAGAAGAGAGATAAAGTAAAATTTGAAATAAAAATGAAAAATAATAAGTTTATTTATATTTTTTAATTAACAAGAGATATAAAAAAAATACGAGAGTCGTAAAAGTATTAATAGTAAAAATACAAAGAGAGCAATAGTTTGAAGTAATTAAAATTTTAAATGACTAAAATATAAAGTTACAAATAAATTATAATTTAAAATTGATTTAGATTTAAAAAAGATCTAAACAATTTAGATTTGGATTTGTATTGAATCCTTCATTTAAATATACAAACATTTATAAATTTAAATTTGATTTAAATCTAAATCAACTTCAAATTATAATTGATTTGTACTTTTAAATGTTTTTATACCATAGTCATTTGAAAATTATAATCATTTCAAATATCTCATCCTTTTCACATTTCTACAATTTAGGCATCTATAATTTTAGTATCATTTTCTCACTTTTTATTGATTAAAAAATATAAATAAACTCATCATTTTTAGTTTTTATTTTAAATTTCAGTTAATATCTCTCTTTTTCATTTAAAAAATTTTAAACCATTAAACCATAAATTTTAAATATAAGATTTGAATTACAAAATTTTAAATCTAAAATTCAAATACAAGTCAATTGAAGGTTTTTTTGTGTGTTGTTATCTCTTCTCTTTATCTTATTTGCTAAGCTGGGACATTTTATTTTAAGACTGTACAATTTTCAATGGATTTAGCCCTGTTTAGTATAATGAAATCATTTCTAGGAAATAGGAAAAGAAATGGAAATATAAATCTCACCATTACATAGTGGTTGATAAGAGAGATCCTCCTATGAATTATAATACTCTAAAGTCTAAAACTCTGATTTTATACTTGCATCTTTCAGTTAAAAAAAAAAGAAATATAAATGAAAATAGGAGTGAGTTTAAAAAAACGTGTTGGTATGATGGTGGAATGAAATGTAATTTTTTATTATATATGTATGATTGCAATGGCAAAGTACCATATTGCTTTTTTCCCCTTCGCTGAAAAAAAATCCTTCAATCTAAAAGTCCTTTCAGTTGCATAAGAAACCGGGAGGATGAAGGCACAGTGAAGGCAAATCTGAACCCATGTGAGAACCTTCTTAGACTTGAACTCACCACAAACCAAACCCCCATCGTCTCGAACCATTTTTTGATGATCTACTCAAGCCACCTGTCACCGTAACAAGATAGCAAAGGGAAGCCAAGAATAGATCCGCAATCGCGAAGGGAGAGAGAGCGCCTCCGTCCATCGCCATAGCAAGATCGTGGTCGGGTACAAGTTGCTTTACCAGCAACAATGGAGCTATGACGGCAATGGAGGTACTGGTGACAAAAGAGATTGGCGGTGTCAATTGGGAGATGAAGAGGTTAAGGACGAGGAGGAGTCGGGTGGCGAGGGTCGACAGAGAAGGTTGGACGGCAGTGGGGAAGAAGGTAAGCAACAATTCATGGAAGAAGAACGCCGTTGAAGGAGGACGACGGAGAGACTGGAAGAAGAGCGGAGGAAGGGGGAAGAGCAAAATAAAATTGAAGGGTAATTTTATCTGAAAAAATTAGTAAACAATGATAGTTTAGTTTAGTGTTTTTTTTTTTTTTTTTAAGTTCATTCTCAAGGAATGAGAAGCTGGGAGCCATTCCTCTGCTCCGGTGATGGAATGGCCATTACCTTAAATGAGATAATGGACTATTTCATCGAAATAAACTCTCCTGTAACCTAAACATTTAAAATAATCATTTATATCAAACCAGGCCTTATTGTATCGAAAAATTTGGAATCTCAACAAAAATTATTTTAAAAAAAATATGATTTAACAACTATAGAAATAATTTAATATCAAATAATGATAAAAAATTTTAAAATATCATTGCAAGTTTAAATGAATGATTTAAAAATAACTTTGAATATAAAGAAAACTATAACTCTTTCTTTTTAAAAATTTGTTAACTAGTAAATTGCTTATTGTTAAATGCAAATGAATATTTATTAATTAATGAACGGTTACTTATTGAAATATGATTTATATTTTTTTCTTTCTACAATTAAGTTCTTTTAAATTTTTAAACTTATCAATTAACGAATGCTTCTTATCAAATGCAGATAAATGCTTGTAATTGATAAATGATTATTTATTGTGATATATATTTGTCTTTTCTCACAATTAAATTTTTTCATATTATTAAATTTATTAATTAAGGAATGATTTGTTATTAAATATGAATATATACTTGTTAATTTATAAATTATTACTTGTTAAGTAAAAGAAGTAACGGTATTATAATTTTTTTCATATAAAATTATTTTAAAATCAGTATCCAAGTCTTAATGTTTTTGAATGACATTTTTCTAATTATTTTTTTTTTCCAATCAACTCAACCAAAATTGTTGGAGAGCCCAATATGCTATAACTTATAACCCAATTCCTCAAACACCATCCTACTGCTTTTTAATAGTTGCAAAGTTTTTGCTCCAAAAAACAAAAAAACGTTGCAAAGGTTTTTTTCTTTTTTTTTTTTCCCCACAAAAGTTGCCGAGTTTGTTATCAAGTCTAAAAATAAAGTAATCCTAATTTTGTTATCCATAATCTATCAGGTGGCATATTTATTTTAAATATATTTAAATGGTCTTGATTTTGGATTTTTTAGAAGACGGGAATCAAGAAACGAGAGACAAGTCAGGAAAATAAATAAAAAATAAATTTTGGAAACCATTTCCAACAATAATAATTATTATGAACATTGTTAATAATATTTTACAAGTATAACATGTATGTAGAAAAAGGAACTTGATTTTTTTTGAAAAATTCTCCATGCTCATATTCCTCTCTAACATTTCAAATTTCTGAAATTCAAATAAAAATCTTATATTCTAGAAAATTAAGTAGATACATAAATTATATTAATATCTCTGCTAAAAGCAAAAAAATAATTTGAGACTCCGCAAATACTAATGGTATTAAAAAAAAGAAAAAATACTCGTATGAGTCCGTGATATCACACGGCCAGGGGAATTGCCCCCGCGCTCACGCTGGCACGGCCTTGCTAAAAGATTCGGTCCAAAAGTAGAAAAACAATTGGAAGGGAGGGGCTAGGGATTCGGAATGGAAGAAGAGAAACAAGAGATGGTGACGCCGGGGGAAGTGCTGGGTATTGCCTCCGAAGTGAAACCCGGTCAAGGTTCATATCTCGCTCCTCACAACAACACCGTCTATGCTTCTCTAACTGGTTTCCGCCGCATCTTGTCCCCTCCTCCTGCTTCTACTGACCAGGTTTTGTATTCTCCCTGGGGTTTCTCTCTCCATTAATCCCTTCTTTGCTCATCTCTATCTCCATTTGTCCATTCACCTTTCTGCTCTTGTTGCCATGCAGATACCTACTGTTGAAGTAACTGGTCACAAAGCCCACGGACCTGTGCCACAGCCTGGTTCTGTTGTCATCGCACGAGTACTTTCTCACTCATCCCATTCACGATACTTTCACTTACAACATACCCGTTCTTCTTTCTTAAAGTCCTTGTCTGAATTTCCATTCCTCATCTCTATATGAAAAAAATTATTTCTCTCAACCCTTATCCTTTTTTATTAGCTTGTCTACTTCTTGTTCTCTCTTAACCACCATGAGGAATGAGAAAATTTAAGGCAGTTAAACTTACATATTATCGCAATCAAGTTGGTAAAAGTGGATTTTGAATTTAAAAATAAATTAGAGTTAGTAAGAGTTAGGGCCAACGAAAGTGTTTTGCGAACAAAATACACGTCCCAATTTGATTAGAAAAATAAAAAAAGTACATCACAACAAGAAGCCTTACTTATCCCACTCGGCGGGTACCCTATATGAATCACACAACTTACTGTCAATAATCAAGCCTTTGATATGTTGTTAACCAGAGGCCTTGTGCAACAATTTCGTTGTTTTTAGTTTTCTTTTACTCCTCTTCATAGTACTAAAGAGTACATCCAGTATATAAAATTAAATACCAAGTTTTTACCGATCTAGGAACTCTACATAGATTTGTATCACTCGCGATAAACTACAGATACAGCTTCTTTTTATTACATTAGAGGGGTTGGAATTTTTATTTTGTTATATATTTCTAGTTAGTTGATTTTGCCTGGAAGAATACATGTTTTAGTTCTGAAAGCTTTGTTCTTGACGTTTCTAGTATTTTTGAGCTAGATCATCTGAAAATATCATGCACCATATTAATTTTTTTAACCTTTGATGGGGGGTCACTTTCTACCATTCTGCTTGGAAAATGAGCATCTCCCTCCCTCGTTCTCTAGTATATGATTTTTTTTTTTTTGGTTTAAACAATCACACATTTATTGGATCATGATAGGTCACCAAGGTGATGTCTAGGTCAGCTTCTGCTGATATTATGTGTGTTGGCCATAAGTCAGTTCGAGAAAAATTTACTGGGATAATTAGGTATGTCTATGCTATACTTTTACTCAAGTGAATTTACTGGCATAATTATATACGCTGGATGGTATAAAGTATATATTTACAGAAGTGTACTTGCTCGAGCCGTAGATGCCCTAACATTTCAGACATCAATATTTACAGCATATGCTGGTGAATCTGGCAAAAAATACAGAAAAATTCTGAAATGTTTGTCAGATTACTAATGTGTTCCAGCAATGAAACTAGCCTAATTGGAACTCTAAAATATATTGCTTGGAAAAAACAGCACGTGGCTGTTGTTATGCAGTTATATTTTTCAACCTTATTTTTAAGTATATCTTATACAAGCTTGCATACACAAGATATATCCCATTATGTTCAGAAACTTTCCTGTGAAAAAATTATTTTTATAATTTTACACTTGCTGCTTGCACACATCTTTGTTGTTATAGAATCCTGAAGGGCTGCCTCCCCCCTGTAAACCCCAGTTGTATATCTGTTGTCTTACTGGCATTGGTTGGCTAAAGAAATTGGTGGACCTTGTTTTTATGTGGCTAAATCACGTGTCAGTCGATATCGTATGCATCTTTTATGAACTTGGCAAAGCTGTCATTTTAAACTGTTTCACTGCTTTGTTGCTGGAAATATGCTTGGTATTCAACCAAAATCATCCGACCTTGTAGTTATAGAATTTTTGAGAAATCCAAGCAATTAATGGGCAAAATAGGAGAAATTTGAATAATTTCTGTTTTTATTATTAAATTTACTTCATTTGTGGTTGGTTGGTTATCTTGATCGCACTTCCTATGTTGGCTGGTCTGGGGAAACTCTGATGTTTTACTTATATGGTTAGATAAAGTATGTTCATTTTTGACAATGTGCCTGTGTATATGTTTCTTATTTTGATAGGCAGCAAGATGTAAGAGCAACTGAGATTGATAAAGTTGATATGCACCTATCTTTCCATCCTGGCGACATTGTTAGAGCTCTTGTGGTATTAGTTCTTCACGACAAAAAAATCAACTTTACATGTAATTTTTAAATTAACCAGCTGCTATTTGGATGCTTCTCTCATCACATATATTGTTTACTAGCTTTCTCTTGGAGATGCACGAGCCTACTATCTGTCAACGGCAAAGAATGAACTTGGTGTTATCTCTGCAGAAAGCACTGCTGGTGAGGTTTTACTCGGGATTTTGAGAGTTACACCTGCAGAACTTGTTTTACTTGTTGCTAATATACTGTCGCTAACCTATAGTTAGTGGACTGGGTGAATGCTTGTTTATTACGCGGTGCAATATTTCTGGTATTATTGTAATGGCGCGTTTAATCAAATTTATATGGGGTGGCATACGGACTGATAATTTTTTTCCTAGTTCAGAAATTATTTCATGCGTCATGTACCCACAGGCTTCAACTCATGTAATTTGTGGTTTAGGTGCGACCATGGTGCCAATAAGTTGGACAGAGATGCAGTGCCCACTAACCGGTCAAATCGAGCGAAGAAAAGTTGCGAAGGGCAAAAGCTGAGAAGAATGCCAAACATCAAGCTTCTATATGTTGATTGAGCCCCCCATTAATTGGACAATATCGTGTAGAATCCTACTAACAAGCTTTGTCAATTGTCATCACTGTCAAAAACTATAGCTAAAGCAGTTTTCCTGAGCCAAGGTCAGGGATGCGATCACGATATCACCGTTGAGACATGTCTGATAAGTAATGCACTCATTCAACTTTCAGTTACATCTGATGGCGCTGTCTTTGGTTCTCAATTCTCATTCTAAGGCAGTTTGAACAGTCACACAGCTCACGCAGTAGAAATGGAATATATTTGAGGGAGATTTTTAGTGCTGTGGGCTGTGTGGCCCTTCTGAGGCTGGGCAGTTTGAACACTCACCACAGCTCACGCAGTTGATGCTTTGTTTTATTTTTGACCGGGAAAAGGGGAAAACAGGCGTTAAGTATTCTTCAAAAAACATTAAAAAAGAAATTGCAAATCTTTAAATTATTTTAACTTACTATTTACTTGATATCAATGCATCGTGCGAGGAGTTATTTTTTATCGCAGTCTATATAACATGTAAAAATGTTGTGGCATTTTAAGTTTGTAAAATAAATTTAATGGCATTTTGGGGTTATAAGAACTAAATTGGAACAATTACATATTGGTTTAAGGTTTCTTAATCTAGATTTTCAGAATTGCTTTATTTAATAAATTAAGACTAATAACATGCCATAAAATTTATATGAAGTATGCCGTCGGCTCATTGGTTCGTTATTATTTAAAGCCCAATATCTATGATCGGCGGAATTTCAGTGGCCGTCACTCATCTGAACTGGCTTCCTTGGTGACACGACAAGGATATAATGGCTTCGCTTCCTTTCCTTCCGCCCCTATCCAAATTGTGCTCCCCTCTTGCCCCCCTTCCTCGCCGCCTTTCTCGACGTATCTCTTCCTTTCCCTCGCCTACTTTCACACCCGGCATCAGCCCCTTCCTCTCCAAATCCTTCGTCATCCGTTTTGCTCTATCTGAGTCCGATACTCCCAAATCCTTAGGACCTGACCCTCAATCTCTCCTCCAAGAAATCGCTGTAAGCTTTTATCTCTTCCAAACTTGCCATCCCAATTTATGGTTTTATTTTATGTCGGGTTTTCTACTTCAATTGTTGATCTCGTGCTCTACTTTTGCCATTCTTACGTGTTTCCGCTGCAGGACAGTTTCGATCTTTCTTCGGATTATTTTGCTCAGCTTCCACGCGATCTTCGATTAGATGTAAAGAGCTTATGTATTTTTATCTCTTTAACTTCATACCTTTTCGATTATGTATAACAGAAGTGTCCATGTTGTGATTTGTGAAGCTCAACGATGCCGCTTTTGACCTTTCGAACGGACCTATCATGGATGAGGTTAGTAATAATTGTAATTGCCATAATTACCAGCTTTTCCCCAGTTGGAAAGCCTTTCTTTGTCCACTTTCTGATTGTTTTCTGTATGAATGAAACTGGTTTACTTTGAATTATCATTTATCTCTTTCTGGTGGGTGTAATAAAAAATGTCTCTTCAACGGAATATAGTAGCTCACGAACGCAGTGGCTCATCTTTCTTACATTCATAGCCGTAAATACACACATGGTGATGCTGATGTGAGACATCCCTGAATGAATTGGCGCTTTCAAGCGATAAAGTGATTCCTTCTGTCCTTAATGCATTTTTCATTTCCGAATTACATTTTAGACATTGCTATCTTGTATGTGTTCCAGTGCCTTTTCTGTTTTTGGTAACTGGGAATTTCTTTGAGCTATTTGGAAACAATTTGTTTTATGGGAACATAATTTCACAGTGTGGCCAAGAGCTTGGAGAGATATTACTTAACCTTTCTCGGGCATGGGAACTTGCTGACACATCAAATTCCCACTCCTTGGTTAGCAAGCTACCTTTGTTGGCGGACACTTTGACAGGCAAGACCAGATCAGGTAAGCCACTGAACCATGCAGTCCATGTTCATACATCCATCGAGGCTTGTCCTACCAGCCCCCTCCCCCCAAAATAAATGAATTTGATTTGAATATCTTATTGGTTTGCTGCTCAGCACTTGGCAAGCGATTGTTGTCTGCTGGAAGAAGGTTTCAGTCTATGGGAAAATATGGCCAAGGTGAGCCAGAAAAGGTATTTACACATTACACCGCCTAATGTGGATTGCTGTCTTTTTTTTTTTTTATTTATTTATTTATGTTATCTGGTTCATGGAGGCAATTATAATTGATTCCTTTCACAGTAATAACTATGACTCGTCATCTGATAACTCTCTAAGTGTGTCCAGTGACTAAATGAAGTGTGTGCTGTGCGTTATTTATTGCATGCGGCAGGCTCGTTAAAATTTTGGCTACAAATAATGTGTAGAAAAAATATTGATTTCATAATCGATCAATTGCTTGTCTTACACAAGTCAATCTTCTCTCAGTATTCATCAGCATGATCAAATGAGATGACGTATTTAAATCTGTGGTCTTCCTTCCCCGCTTATTGGATTAATACACATAAGGCATGTTTCAATACTTGAAGTAGTAATCTGCTTCTAAGTGACAGTTATATCATGCAATGTCTGACCATAATAGATTGCAAGAGCGATGATTACAGCTGGGAGGAATCTATGTGACACTTCCACATCTGCAATAACAGGTGAACCACCGAAGGAGCAAGCTAGAATGCTGAAGGTTAGTGATTAGTGTTTGTCTCTGCTTATGGAAAGTTGCCTGTAATTTATGAGGAATCTTCACCATAAAGCTGCAAATAAATTAGTAATGCTGCTGCGAACTGCAGTTTGGAGAATTGCAGGTTGAATTAACACCAAATAAAGCCAATATTGGAGCGGCAATTGGTTTTGTTTTTGGGTAAGTTTCCCATGCGCTTTCTTTTCATTTTGATTCATATGACAGTCCAAGAACGGGAAAGTTAATTTCCCCACCCCCCTAATTATTATATTACTGACAAAATTTAAATGAAGGGTTCTTTCATGGGAAATAGCCCAGGGAATTCAAAGCATTCCTGAGAGTTCTTTGCAGTATGCAAATGAGAATGCTTTGCTGCTAGCTAAGGTGCTTTAAAAGAACATCCGATTGAAATTTCTCTTATTTACTACTTAAAAGTTAAACCTTCTGACTCCAAAGTATCGTCATCTTCGGTTGCAGTCTTTGAGGGGGGCAGTGCTTGCTCTTTTCTACTCGTCAACGTTCTTGTCTGCATTTACTTCAGTGGGACTTGTCCTCCTCGGGATCCAGATCAAATCCAAGAAAGATTGAGTTTATTGGGGAGTCCTTCCCAGTTTTGCTTGTGAATGATGTTGTATGTGCATAGCTTATCGTGAGAAGTACATGCCATCATAGTGAAGGACCAGACTTCGTCTCATGGTCCCAGTATGTTGTCCACCCAGTCACAGTATATAATAATTGTGGGACATACATATTATATATGGCACGTGACCAGTTTGGCGCTTGCTTGACAGTCCAAAAATGATTCGTTTTATGGGCATTCGGCAGGGTACGCTTGAACTAGGTAGGGTATTGTTTTACTTGCCGCATGGTCTTTCCAACCCAGATGCTAAATACTATAGGAACAAAAACAAACTACGTACATGGGATATATTGATGATGTCAGGAATCAATACTGATGAGGTGGCGATGAACGGGGTTGGGATTTTCATACGTTCTTAGCAGTAATAGCACCAGCATGTGAAAAAGAATTTGCCTCCTCCGCCAGGAAAATTCTGGTATTGTAGGACTGGGTTTCATTCTCGATGCCTTCCTCCTGCACTCGCATGGGCAGTTGAGTTTGAAAATAATAACACAGAAACAAAAGAAGTTAAAAAAAAAATTAACAACCAAAAATCTGTTAAATGAGAGTGCAATGGGGAGGTACTCGGAGACAAAACCTAGTCGTATTTTACGCATGCCTCGTATTTTCCCTTTGCTATGTTCCTGATGCGTCAGCACAAAGCATGGAGCCACCTTATCCTAGTGCATTTCTACCGGTAATCAAAGGGACCATCGAAGGTTCTTTTTTAGCAAACGTTAGTGGCGTACAGGGATGGCAAGTGAGCAAGGAGCCCACTGGGAGGGTAGTGATCTCATCTCCCACGCGCGCCCTAAATGGATGGCCGCCTTTGAATTGTTAAGGCTGGAAAGAATATAAATATATCAAAACTTCTAAAGCTTTTTTTTTTTTATAAAAAAAAATCCCTACCTCTATTTTAAATTATAAAATATTTTTAAATAAAATTTTATATATTAATAAAATTTATTAAATATATTTTACAATCTTATTTTTTAAGATAGAATATAAATTTTTAAAAATTTCCTTCATTTAATACTTCATTAATAAAATAATATTAAAAAGAAAAAAATATGAGGAGGATAACATTGAAAAAGTATCATTAATAAAATTTTATTTTTATTAAAATATTTTATATTTTGAAATACTGAATTTTTTTTAAAAATATTTTATAATTTAAGATAAAAGAATCACTATATTATAATTTAAAAAGAAAGGAGTACTGCAAGAAACCAATCTACGTCTGTAACATCCTGCGTCTTTCAACGAGAAGACAAAACTGTTTTTATTGTTGCGCAGACGTTCTATTTTAGAAGAAAACGATAATAGAATTAACCGACGCACATGGATCATTCACAGAAGTACAAAGTTGGCTAAATGCCACGTTCATGAGGATGTGGATGACGAAGATGTTTAAGATGCATAATGGAAAAATTTAATTATGCTTGTGCTGCATTTGGATTCAGCCATATGGTATCACCAAACCTCACCTCACCTTGATTGATTTGCTTTTAAACAAGGTAATGCTTCACAGGAGTCTGAGTGTACAATATAATGCAATGTTTTTGTTATTGACTAGGTTAAAAATTGCAGTTTTCCAATCCCTTCCATCGAGAACAAATTGCCAAGAAAAGACGTGGCGGAAGTGGCAGGAACGAACAAGAATGAGAAATGTATGATGAAATAATACGTACAATTGATGAAGAGAGTTGAGGGGAGAGGGAGATACATGTGGAGGATCAAGGGCAAAGGGGATTGCGGCCGGGGCCGCCGTAGTAGAAGTAAGTACCCCAGTCGGTGCTGTACGAGCTCTTGATATCGTAGCAGTTAGTGTTCTCGGCTAAAGTTTGGATGTTTTGGACGCCGCTGAGACTGTTATCGGTGTCCACTATCTCAAGGTTCCGAAAGTAGCTGGCCTTTCCGAAGCCGTCGTCGGGAAAGTGGCCGGACCCCATCTGCGTGGACGTGTGCTGCCCGTTGGCTCGTGTGTTCACCACCTCCCCGCCCCATTCCACCATCGTGGCGTGGTCTGCTAGGTGTGTGAATAGCTCTGCCGGCCAATACCCTACCAACGTGTTGTCCCCGAAACTCATCCACCAATTCCCCACTTTCGGGTCCTATATCACAACAATCTCTCATGTCATGTATCAAGGTTTCTGGGTTTGTACAACCAATAACAATCAATATAAAGTTATCAACTGATGGTGATGATGATGATGATATAGCTAGTAATGAGACCTTCCAAATGAGGATTGTAATGTCGTACTGGTTGGAAGCGTAGGAAGACACGGGAGAAATGGCAGCTCCGATGGCTACCCTGCTATTGGTCTGGACAAAACCGGCACACAAGAGGTTATAGCATCCGGTTGCTTGATATGAGTCACTCTGCAATATAACCAGATATTTAGGCAGCCGCGTTTGAATTCTGATTACTATATAGTAATGTATAGGGAAACATGAGAGCTAGCGAGAGAGGTCTGACCGTCCAATAAGTGAATAATCGGGGTCTGCTGTCACCATAAAGCTCCGGACTGACCTGTCTAGTGCAATAATCAAAGCGTCATAATAGAAAATGAAGCCGAAGGATCTCAGGAAGCTAAAAAGGAGGAAGGAAGAGTAAAAACCTGCCATCCAGCTTCGATGCTGTTGAGGTCGGTGCCGTCGAAGGATCCGGAGAGGATCCAGATCTGGGAGAGGCTGAACTCGTTCACCACCTGGATCGATGGGTCCCACACGTTTATTGTCGCCCTCGCCCCGTACACCTCCTCCGTTGTTCCCGTGTACGCTATCGCGTGCTGCACCCAAAAACCCATCTTCATTTCCTTAATCCCACTCCATCTTGTATTTTCACCTAGACCTAGGTGCATTGTAGCTAATGCTAATAGTATCCTCATTACTTATTGTTAACTTCTCGTTGCCTAAAAACGATGTTATGATATGTAATTAATGAGGTTGAAATTAAGGAAAGAGAAGCAAGCAAAAGGACCTCGTGGCCGTTGCCGGAGACGACATCGGGAGCGTCGGTGCGGCGGGAGAGAGGATTGGGAAAGCGGCGGGGATGTTTCTTGCCAAAATGGAACAAGGACTTAGCTCTCAACACGTCCTGCACCGTGCTCCTCCTTATGGGAATCGTCCCCTTGGGGCACCGCGTCCCATTCCGATGCCACATTTGCGTTATCATCTCTTCTGCTCCTTCTGATCTTTCTCCCTCCGCCTCCTCTTTCTTCTTTCCCCTCGGCATCCCTGTCGGCGCCCTCTGTTACACTCCATACAATGCATCTCTATTCACTTATTATTCTTTTCTGTTATACTTCTCTTCTAATTGTCCAACGGCATCAGAGAGTAAAATGGAGAAGAATGATAAATAGTTGCACCTGGATCTTGTGGTCCTTCAGGAGCGGATGATCTAGAGCTGGTTGTTCTATCTTGTGAACGCAGTCGATGACATCCCCGTCTGGGCTCTGGAATTATCAACCTCGTTCATAAGATCAAAGGAAGAAATGAAAGCGGTAGGAAAAAAAAAAAAAGGTTATTACCTCTATGGTCAGGACAGGAGGCTTGTTAATGGTGCGCAAGTGCCTTTGAATCCTCTCCAGCCTGAGGCTGCTGACAGGCCTGTACCTGGTGTAGTTTAGGGTGGCGGAAGCGCTGCGTAGAAGAACCGCGAAAAACAAAGCCACGACAAGAAGACGACGATCGGAACATCTGATCCTCCTCCCAGGAGTACCCATATCTCTTTCAGTGCCGAGAAAGAAGCCGGGTATTGTCTTTAAAACAAGTCAAAACCCGGAAACCATTAGTGGCTAGGCAAAGAGCAGAGTAAATCTGACTGTGGTAGGCATTAGACGAACAAGAAAGAGAAAGTCAGAAATGGAGTCGGGGCTCTGGTGAAATATTAAATGGAGAGGAAGGGGAGGTGGGTGAGGCTAATTAAGCATGGGCTCAGAGGCGCCATCCAGATCATGATTGCCAGCATTTGATTCATGTATTTGAGGGCGATGTATATTATTAATTCAAACATTTGTGTGTCGGAGTGACGCAAGTTGGATGAAATGAAAATAAGGAATCGTGGAAGAGGGTGGATTTTATCCTGGCTTCAAAGCATTGCAAAGACGGAGACCCACCTAACTGAAACACCCACCTTTTATTGCACTCCTTCAATGTGCATCTGCCACCATGCCCTTTGCCATTAATAATTTTTTCTTCTCTCCTAACAACCTCCCCCATCTTCTCTCTTCTTCTTTAATTTTAATTTGCTTAACACTTGACACTCTCTCGCCCTATTGCCACGTGGCGCTGCATTCTTAGCTGCTACAAAATCAAGTTCACTCTCGGACAAGCCAAATCTTAATTAGGTTTCAATAACACACAGTATGACTATCTATTGCCTGTGAGTTTGAAGGGGGAGCATATAATTTAAGTTACACGTGCCGGATGTGCGTACGGAGATGCATCCTCAGAATTTTCTTGCTGGCTACGGACCTACACTGGACGATAGCCTGCTATCAGTAGCTGGCTAGCTCTTGATTATGAAGGAGTAACTAACAGATACTGGATTGATTCATCTCTCTAATTAGTGTAATTAATTACAAATATAAAATTAGACGAAATCCAAGGGAATCTACTGGAGGGTTTAGACGTAATTGGAGAGAAGGAAGATGCAAGGTCAACGTATTGAGAGTTGAGAGCTGCCAACTTGAAGCTCTGTGCTGTCCCCCGTGCATGTGCCGCGTGCAATTCAAAATCCATTTCATAAAATACGACTACTGGTGCTCTTAACATGACGATGCTCTTGCAAAATGAGGAGGAGGTGGTAATTGGTAATTACTGCTATTCGTTTACGTCCCCTTCTCGAATCTGGGGTGTTGAATACAAAATTTTAGCTGCCAGAGTTAGACGGCGGCGAAGACTATAATAGTGGGGCGCCTGAAAATTAATGCCCTTCACGGCTGAAGCTTTAATTCCACCCCTCCACACAACTCATTTCATTATTATTATTAATTCTTGTTTAATAGTGGGACTGTATTCTCTGATCTACATCCCTCGGGTTACAGCATGCGCCTTCAGTTATTTGGAATTCGTTCATTGAATTATCTCGTTCTTTAAATCTTTTTATCCCTCCCTTGTAAATATGATCAGAGGGAATAATTTTAATTCATACAAAACAAGGACGTAATTAATGAGGTCACGTTCTTTCAAATATCTCGTTTAAATTAACTTGATTTTAATTAATTCTTCCTCTCATCCACTCTCTCCAGTTTCCACTACAATCAATCGACAATATCCGTATATACAAAAGATACCACGGGGAGAAAATAAAAACATTACTTTCCTCCGTTTATAATCACAAGGCATAATTTTAGTGTGTTGTGTTTCAGGTAAAATGTTAATTAAGAGTAATTAATACGTTGATCCCGAAAAATGCCGTTGACAAAGGAGTACTCAATTATCTGACTTTATTCATTTGATTCATTTCCCCTTAAAAAGTTTTCTTATAATTATTTTGCAATTTATCAATTATTACAAAAAGAATTAAAATGTTGTACTTTTTGTTTTTTTATAAACAAAATCACGTATTACATATTTTAATACAGTTATTCTAAAGTACTCCTCATAAAGTCCATCATTTTCATTCATGAGATAAATAACGAATGCATTCTTATTTTGATTAACAAGGTTAGTATGTTAGTACAGTTTTTTTTTTTTTAAATTTTCAAACACAATTATTACAGTTAATCAAAATTTTAAAATTGTGCGACATAATTATTTCATCTTATATATAAAAACAAAGCGATCATATATCTGTTGGAATATAATCAGGCTTAGAGCTAGATTGTGGCAAACTCTTTGGGTGTTTTGCATTAGTACTCCGTAAAGTTAGAAGGCAAAAAGCACGGACAGATGTTCATGTTGATGGTACAATGTTTACCCGAATTGATTAACCGGGCAAAGTGTGTGAATGTACGGAGGAGCTCCTTGAAATGGAGTTCCTGAGAGTTTGAGGAAAGCAACATAAATCCTTTTAAATTATCCAATTCGGAGATTCGAGAATGCACTGTGTAGCTTGGGAATTTCAGGGAGTTATTCACCATTTGCAACGTAACAAAGAGCGAGGAGCTTTGCTTTCTACGAGTATTGTCTTGGAAGGCAAGGCGGTGACTGGCGAGTGATGAGAGATGAATTAGGCATCAAGACTCCATCATCTCAATACCAACCTTGCCCTTCACACAGCCACGGGATGTGGCCCAGTTGGGTTACAGGGCTGTTTTTAATTAAGGAAGCATCTACGACACTGGGCCTCAGAGCTACTGGTAGCTTCTCTACTTATCTTCTATCTCTCAATCGCACTTCATTATCTTCACGTTGCCCTGCTGGAATTAATGTCATTTTCAGTGTCAGGAACCTAAAAACTCTGACGCTGCCCGGCTGAAAGCCATAACTGTTGTATCCAGTATCTCCATATATATAATTTAAATAAGATAATAAGTTAACATGGGTAAAGTTCATGACTTATGACTCTGATTATTTTAAATGTAGGTAGACACGTAATCTAGTATGCCTCTCTAAATTTTTTGGAGAGTGAAAAGATAGTAAAGAGAATGGAAAATAAACGTATATATCGGTTATTGACTGATTGCATTATATGAATTATATTAATAACTGTCTTAATAATTAAATTATTTAATTAATCTCTCATTATTTTTGACTTGACCAGTTAAGAAATAGGGAACAACCGATTGATACAGGGTTATAGGTTAGATCTCTACTTATTGGGCTTACTTATATAATATCCTAGAGAATTTAATTCCTAATTAACTGAGTAAATGAAGTTAATTAAATAAATCAATGTGATGTGTGGTTATAGAGAGCTAATTAGTGTTATGAGTTGTGATTTCAGCCTTAGAATTGAGTTAGAGTGAAGTCAGGCCATCCGAGTGTCAAAAAGTGAGAAAAACAAAGGGAAATGATATTGTGCCACACACTGCAGTGCACAAGCCATCAAAAGGTAAGAGTCCCTTATCTATACCATATGCTGTGATGTTGGTACAAGCGCCTATAGTGCACGAGTGAAATTTTACAGAAATAAGTCTGCATCAGAGTTTGAAAACAGAAGAAAGATAAGAGAAAAACAAAGAGAAACGCGAGAGCTTTGTTAGGGTTTGAAGGATTAAAGCATCGAGAGTGTTTTGGTTATGAGTCCAACCCCATTGATTTAAATATAGTTAATGAGAGTTATTTAGGTTATTTAAATCTAACATTTATAACTCTATGCATTTTTGGTAATTGGAAGTCATAAATACATGAAATTTTACCATCAATGAGGTAGTTGGTATAATGTGAAGCCATTAATAACTAGTTGGGAGTTCGATGAGGTTTATGGGAGTTAGAGTAAGCTAATGAACCCTATACCTTTATATATAAAAAGATTGAATTGTGAAAGTATTGAAATGTGGAGATAAATACTGAAAGTTATACAAAAAAAGGATACTGATGACTTATATTGTGATTTAATGTAAAGTGAACATATTTGGCACCATTCAAGCTTTGTGAAAGCTTTGAAAGTGTGTACGTTTGAGGGCTAAGCTTTTGATCTCTCAAAGGTTTAAAATAATTAGGGAAATTCTTTCTTATGCTTTTGTGTGTTAATTAATTTATTAATTTAATTGTTATAATTGAAGTGTATAAAAATTATTTAAAATGCAAGTATGGCATAAAATATTTGAAAATCAAATAATGTGTTTTCATAGAGTTCAATCACATGATGTATGTGTAGTTCTATGACATGATTTTTGTGGAGTTCAATAATGTAATGTGTTTATAGAGTTTAATGAAATGTGTGTGAAAGGAGTTCAATAATTTTGTAAGTTATGGAGTTCTATGAATGTTTGTAAAAGGAGTTCAATGATGCTATATGTTGTGAAGTTTAATGATATGTTGTTATATATTTGTGAGATGAACATTTATAGTGTGAGTACAATAAGAATATTAAGTATGCTTGTGTAATACTTATTTGTATGCTATGAGAAAATTATATTTTTATGCATTATATGATTATAAGAGGTGAGAGGTCACCTAAAAAGAGGAGTAATGAGTAGAAATTCACATAATAAGGCTTCTATTAGAGCTTGATGGTTTACCTGTATAACATTGTTGTTATTGTCCCACTTATTTAATGAGAGATTGTCCTACTTATTCTATGAAGGACTTAAATCTAACTATTTTTTTACTTGATCAATAAGAAAGCTAGTTTAGGAAGAATAATACCCATAGTGTGAGATTTGGAGAAAACTGTAATCCACGAGTGAGTTAGAAAATTTTGGCCGGGTAAACCCTCATACATGAATGACAAAGGTAGTCTCATCTTATAAACAATTCCAGTGTGTTATATCACATAGTTTCGTGTCAGAGGCATAATGAGGATATAAGGGAGGTGTGATAATGTATATTATGATAAAAAAGGCACATAGTTGTATGTACTGTCACTCTTGTGATGAAAACATATAATTAGTAGTATTACAATGTGAAAATAAGATATTGTGTTGTCACATTGTTATTATATGCTTGTAATGATGTAAAATGTGAATATGTGTCTGAACATATTAAGTTGACATGTGTATGATAACAATTGCCACTTACACTTATATTAATTGGCATGCATTAGTATAAGTTATATAGATCTTGGTTATTAAACAGTTATACTCACCTCTTTCTCTTCAATATTATAGGAGTTAGCTCATTGGGATTAGAGGAAGGGAAACAAACTTAGGCTTAGGATTTCGATCTTAAAATTGTGGGCCTTTTTTATTTTGAGTAATATATGTATATAAGTATTATTAATATTGATAATTAGAAGTTTACATGTGCGCTTACTTGCATTATGTGTTGGTTAATGTTAAACTGTGTATTTTGGGCCTTAGGTTGAGAAATGTGTAAAATTGTGAAATCTAAAAAAGGTAATAATACTAGTGCAAATAAGGAGTGAGTAAAAATATAATTGATGTTGAATGATTATGACATTGAGGCTCTCCCTTTTATTTTTGTGATTAAGGGGTTGAGCATTAAAAATATGTTATACATGATATTTATAAGATGTGGTGTATTGCACAGGTTCGATATAGTTTACTAAGTATGGTCTAGATTGTAAATTAGACTTTTAGCATTTGACATATGAATTGGGTACCCAAATTATGTAATAAGACTGAAAAGTAGTGAGTTTTGAAATAAGTGTCTAACTTTTGATTGGTATTGCAACTTTAAAGGTAATATGGGCATTACAATATAATTTTTACTTAACAAATTAATTTAACAAATTTCAGTTGAGCCAAATATAGATTCCACTAAGTCATAAGAGGGGGAGTGTAACATTTATAAACTAAGCAAATGAGAATAACAATGAAACATAATGAAAATCATTTTAAAGCAATATTAATCAATTCATATGTATAAAATAAGCACTATAGATAATAATCATATAAAAAAAAACACATCAGTACAAAGATAATTGTTCAAACTTTGGTTAAACTCAATCTAGCTCTTTTATTTCAAATAGAAAAATATAAACCCCTTTTAATAAATCTTATCAGTATAAACTAAGAGTAAAAAAAACAAGTAATAGCCTTAACCTATGCCATCTCTGTCATTCATAATAGTAGCTTTCACTTATCTTTGCAAGAAATCCTCATTCAAAATTGTAGTTAGAAACAATGTGGGTGAAATCACCTTGTTTGATAAACACATCTCCTTTGTACTATGAAATGCTAATCAATCAATAGCTTTATTCATTGATCTTAAGATCAACGACACTTTTACATTCTTCAAATACTTCAAATTTGCTAACACACATCTCTCACTACCACTTGACATACTCATTCACAGTTCTCTATTGTACTATTACACACACTTTTATATAGTATTTCACTCATGATCACTTGGTGGTTGGTTATACTTGTACCAATTAACCAAGTCTATTTCTTTCCTTAAGCAAGAGCTTTAGACATTAAAGCATAAGATCTCACCTATCCAGCATAACCATTAATCGATTTGCCACCATATCCCTACATATAATCCTAACTTTGGCCTTGCCTACTTTCTTTTGATAAGACACATCAATATTAATCTTAAGGACATTTTCCTAATCTTTTTCCCACTTCTTCAATATCTTCATATTCTCTTGTCCTCCTTCCTTCCTAAATAACCCACTTACTCCCCATAAATCATCAATTAAGCAAACTGCATCTTGTAATACCTCCTTATCTACAACAATATCTTAGAATACCGTACATCATCTATTTTTTTGAATATTCCAACACAAAAAATAGTCACCACCCTTTGATGCTCCCCCACCTTATTCCCTCCTTACATCAACCCTAAGTTCTTGGAAATTGTTTCCCAAACCTGCTCACACTTTCTTCTAAAATTTTAAGTACTAAGTAGCATTTGAACCTAACTCTCTTAGCTCATTCACATAACTTAACTTCATAGTTGCCACTCTTACTTTTATTTCATATCAACCTGTCCCTCCCACCTTTTACTAATAAAGGAATTTGTTAGATTTTATCATTTTTATCATCAAGTGTAACATTCTCCTTATTACTTGATATTTAGCCAAAATTTTCATGATAACTATGGATTAAGCCATATGATTACCAAGCCATAGTTGAAGATTTTAACTAGTTATTAAAATAATAACCATAGTAAGAAGGAAAAGAGAAATCAAAGGTCTATTATGGTTTAAAATATTTCAAAACAAATATTAGAATACTCACTTCATAATCCATTAATAACTTCATTTAAAAATATGAACCTTTCAAAGTTGGGATCTCAAGTTTAGTAAATTAAACTTGAAATCAAATATAAATAATTTAAAATAGAGTAAAAACATATATAGAAGCATGAAAATTATACCATACAAGGTAATAAATCAATTAAGGGTTAAAAGAGCCAAAACAACATTTTTGACACAATATATTGCGGCATAAATTGTGGCATAAAGCATAGTAAAATACACTTTAACAAAGTTTGGAATTATGTCATGGTATAACATTTTATGCTATGGTATAAAATGACTTTTTGGCCAAACTTCTGATGCCACCAAATCTTCATCTGATATTCGATTGAGATAATTTAGATGTCTATAAAAAAATTTTTTAAAACTTTAACTAATGGCACTGGTTTTATTTTCAAACATCACAAATTGGACACTCAAATGTAAATTAACACATTTTCACCCCTTAAACAACAACCCGAGTGTCTAAAATTCACACAAATGCCAAAAGCGAAATCCAACACCTAGACTACATTTAATAGACTTAAAACAACCTATATAATACGCCATGACAACAAATATCACATATTTTACAAATTCAACCCTCAACCCGAAACTCATTAAAAGTAAAAGAAGATGCATTTTAACATCAGATCTCACAATCTTCAATTACAATCATCTTAAACTCAAAAGTTATAATTGCACCAATATCTTAGACCCTGCCAAGCTTCTTAAATTACAAGACACTATTCTAGGGCTCAAAATATAACTAATCAACATAAACAATTAAATGGTGCAAGAAATATCAAAATTTGTATTTTTCTAGTTGGCATTATCAAATTAATTACACATATATAAACTAAAATAAAGAGGCTTACATTAGGAAATAAGATTCCTAAGCCTCTAATACTTTCCCTTTGTCCTGACCCGAGCTAGCACCTGTAAAATATTAAATGAGGGGTGAGTATAATTACTCAGTAATTAAGGTCAATCTAGCCTATTCAAATGCATGTTAATTACTTATAAAGATTCAATGGCAATTATACTACTTTCACAAGATTATTTGCTTTTCAAGAGGTTTCCACGAACACAATTAAAAACAGCCATAGGGCTGGGCACATCATATATTAAAATTCACATCAATTATAAACATTAAAACACATATGGGGTCATAATACTAAGTGCCCTTATCAAATTATGTCAGACTACAATAATAACAATAATGCGGCTAGAATATAATATGCATGATCAATGCCAACATTATATCTTCCTGATATCTCCAACATGAAATTGATAGCTAATTAGTGGGCTATGTCCATCAATTTAAATTACTCAAGCCTTCCACTTGTGAGGAGCTGCTCAGCCAAGATTATTATACTCACTTGTGAGACGTGATCTCTCTCAATATTAACAATCATGGGGTATTGTAACTCTAAGCTAGTTTCCTTATGAACTGACAGAGACTAATTAAGTTCAAGTCTTTCAAAAAATAAGTAAAACAGTCCCTCAACAACATATCCTCCTCTCCCTATAAATGAACTCCCGCCTCATATGATCTTACGATATATAACTATACAACACGCAGCATGCATATTCTTATTCATAAATAGCATATAAATTATTGACACTATTTTCATCATAACATGCTCAACCTTTTTCTGAACACAATTACGTTCACACAATATCTCAGTTTATAATCTTCATCTCATTATACTTATTCAACAACTCAAAATGTACACACACACACACACACACATTGATATATCATTTTCATCAATTCAACCACATTTATACATATCACACAAAACTTGTCACTTTGCCATCATTTGCACCAAAACTTAGTTTTACAAATATCACATGTTTATCAATCAAAAGTTTTCAACAATAATCAATTAAACATACAAATGCATAAGCTAAATTTTTCACGATTTCCTCTAACCTTTGAGAGGTCAAAGGTTACCCCTCAATCACAATTTATTTTTCAAGCTAAATTCAAGCTCGTGTGTTATGAGGTTAGTCTACAATTAACAATAATATCTATCATTCATAATCATCAAAATCACTATTCCAACATCTAATTTCATATTTTAATAACTAAATTTTTCAATTACAAGATAAACCTCACATCCAATGAGTTCATTAATTTCCATTAACTTCATTTATCTCTCAACAACTTAAATAATCACTAATATATCATCCAACAAACCAAAATCATTGTCAATATCACAAATTACTCACTTTCAACTCTTAAATTTCAATATTTTCATCACTCAAAACTCTTAACTCGAGTTTAATCACCATATTAGATTTATTAACTCTCATTAGCTCTAACTAATTTCATTAAACCCATCTACCACCATTAGTGGCTTCTAACAATCCAAACATCCATCACTAATGGCACTTTAATGTACAAATTCATCCATAATTAAGAGTCCACTTATGGACACATAAAACCACTATTTTTAGGCTTAGATAACTCAAACAACTCTCCTTAACTTTATTTAAGTCAATGGGTTCAAACCTAAAGCTTTCAAGATCCGAAAATCATTCTCCAACTACAAATCCTAATTTAAAAATAGTGTAAAGAGAAAGAGGAATGGTAGGAAAGGCTTATCTTAGCGCTTAGAAACTCTAAATCTCCCCAAAGCAACAACAAAATCATGTCTTAGTAGAGAGAATCACGAGCCCCTTCGATCTCCTCTTTTTCCTTTTTATTTTTCGCACATGCAAAAGCCTTCTTAAGTTTGATTTTCTACTTTACGCTGCAGTGTAATGTACAGTGAATCAAATTATGATTCTCTCTTTAATTTGATCCCAAGTGGCCTCATTCACTTTTGAACCCAATCGAATGACTAAAACCAAATTCAATAAGCCTATTAGCCATATTTAATTATCATCAAACCCATTTGAACTTACATTTATATAATTATCATTTATTAGCTTAATTAATCAAGGAAACAACTTTCAGGATGTTACATCAAGGATTCCTTCAAATTTATCCAGTAATAATTTCCCTTTACTTATTACTTCAATAACGTTCTTCTTTCTACTCACACTCCTTCCTATACCAAAGCTATTCAAATCCAAGCTAGGCACCCACCTATCATTCCATATTTTTATATTTTCTCCACTATCAACCCTCCATATTAGATCTGGTGTTTAGATGTGTGAACACCATATCTCAACACACATTATTCAAATTGGGTACTAATGACAAAATTCCTAATTGAGAATTTCAGCTCCTGCGTTATAATATGAATAACACATCATGAGTTTTAATGGCAATAACAAAACATCAGTAATCACAATCAAATATGTAATTGATCAATAGTGAAGAATCGAAATTCTAATACACTGAGCAGCATATTCATTGACAAATAACAATCGATAAAAATTAATTTTATCCATCATAAAATTTTTGAATTCACAATAAGAATTTTTATTTGCAATGAAGCCGTGAATTCTTAGGGAGAAACGTTGTTTAAGATCTAGTGATAAGACTTTCAAAATCTTCTATAGTTCTTCCTTCCGCAACATCTACGTTGAGACCTTAAAAAGTGCACGCATATTGATTAATCCGGTGCCTATGACAAGCCTCTAAATGAAGAGAACAAAGGAGTTCTAACTTTTAACGGAGTAGTTAATGATTTTGTAACATTTTAAGATCCAACAAATACATAATCAAATAATTAGTATGGAATAGCCAAGAATGGGAAAGTCATGATGTGTAAGAAAACCTAAATCAAGCACGCATCAAATCATACTGATCCGCATGTAAAAATTTTGCTAAATACACATATTACTCATTATCAGACCATATCTATTGGCTTTTAAATTAACATATTGTGAATATAAAATTTAAACGCCACTTAGTAAGACTTCCTTATGTTACATTACAAACTGAGAGACTATTAAAACTAATGATTATTTTAGAAGGGGGAAAAAAAAAGAAAAAGCTTACCGCACCTAACTGAGTAAGACTTCCATGTTTCAAAAAGAGGATGCAACTTCAAATTTAGCGTTATGAAAAAAAAAAGAGAGAGAGCAGCAAATTAGCGTTGCAGACGCACAAATTAGTCTAGAGTTCCATAAACAAAAATGATATTTATGAAATGATTTGAAGCGAGAGATATATAGCTGCAACTGCTATAGATGTGAACAATTTATTTAGCTCGATATCAGTTTTGCTGTAATTGCGGATATCGTGATTTTATGAATATCAACTGATCTAGTTACTATTGAAATGAACTCGTTCTATTGTGTTATTTGCCATCAAGTTGACTACACTTTGAAATTCCCAAAACCAAGTTACTTCAATGGCTACGATAGTTCTTAAAAAGCCTTTCAAAAGCATATAAATAAAGCAAATATGAAGAACTTAAGTATAACATACTACGACATTTCTTCTACATTCCACCCACAAGAGCAGACCTTACCAAGATATGAACATCAAGGAAGACCCCCTCCACCTTCTTTAATTCTGTCAATCTCGCAAAAAACAGGCCCTATTTATCCAATGGTAATCAAGCACATAATAATTCCAATAACTTAGACGTGCGTAAAGAAATTCAGAGATGAAATTAATAACATTATCTCACAATTGGGCTACATAAGTATCTTCTTCATCCTTTTAATTCAAGAGCATGCAGAAGTGTCTGTCATCAAGCTAAGTAATATATGGTGTTGGACAACGCGGACAACAACAGACTCAGGAGAATTGCGAGGCAAACGCACGCACGAAGGCACTTCAATGGGGCGAGTTCCTGACCTAATGGTTACGGGGATGGCCACATGCGATGGCAAAATAAATATTGGCAGATAGACAAAGGCAAATGGGGGAGGCAAAATTTGAACCAGCACAACTTGAAGCATGCCCCAAGAAATCTATAGTGCTGGTCACATGGTACAACGCGACAAAGAAGATGTGAGGAGGAAGGAAAAGGCACCTGACGGAAGCAACCCAGGGGCATAGAAACTAGAGGCGTGCAGGGAGGAAGACGAGACTTGTCGTGGTGCCAACGAAACATTGACGAGGAAGAAAAAGAAGAAAGGCGAAGAAGACGCGGGAAGAAAGGAAAAATCGACAAGGGGAGAGCAATTTGGGTATTTTACTATTCCAGACCCTTTACATGGTTTACTGGGGGCATTGTTGGCATGTCACTGTTCATGTACTGTTCACATACATCCCAAATTGATATATATTATAGATATTTTTTAAATATTCCAGCAATAACAAATTGCGCTCCCACTTCAAGGGAAACAGTTAATTTGGATAGACTGGCGTGCGTGCATCTCCCTTACCAATGCTTATCGGCTTCACAACGCCTTCCCAGAAACACAAAACCTCCATGAATCAGAACTCGGAGTAATGTTTATACATAGCAGACTAGAGACGGCTTTAATTCCTGTCTAGATAAATAGATATATAGTCACCGCATTATTCCCTGACTTGTTTGATTTCTTTTCTCCATTTAACAATTTGTTCACCGTCCACAGATTGAATACATCACTCACCACACCAGGTTGGAGAATTAATATACATGCATGGATTATTATATATGGATCCATATATCCTGCATCTGTGTCTGCAGTACTTTATATCTCCCATGCTTAAATTAATGTGCATCGATCGATCTTATATCAGTAGTTAAAATTCACCCACCTCATTTACTTTAGTCACATGCATGCCTTACAAAACCTCGAGCCTTGGATGTGTCCCTCTGTATTTATGACCATGCAACCGTCCCTTTTCCAAATTAATGGGATCCAGTCGCGAGATCTGCTTTCGCTCCCAATACTGCTAAGCATGTACAGCACTATTATCTGTCCTTGCTGAATTTGAATTCGATAACTATACTTAACACAGGCATTGAGCGTTTCTACCGTCTAAATTATTAAAATTTAAATCAATAATTATGAATTTAAATTTCACTTGATATTCACCAATGAGTGATTTTATTTAAATCATTGATCTATATTTCAACAACTCAGATGATATAAGTACTCAATGTTTATATAAATATAGTTACGAAATCTAAATTCATTGTTGCTCTAGATTTTTGTAGATCAAGAGCGTTAAAAAAAATAAAATAAAGAGAATGGTAGATGGCCGATCGATCAACGCACTAAGTCCTTAGGAGAGCGAACACTTCAATTGCATTTGAGCTTATAAATGGCCTTTGTATGCGTATATTTACGCTGACCTTAATTTGATGGAAAATAAACTCATTGCCAACGGAACTTCCCTTAAAGAATGCTGTGACGTGGAGGAAAATTTTTTTTTTTTATAAAAAGGATATGCTTTTTGACCTTGATAATAAGAAAAATAAAATTTCGTGTGCATCTAGGTTCAAAATAAAAAAATATTAAATACTTGAAATACGATTAATGTTAATATAATAGTAGCATGCATATTGCGTATCTTTAAGAAGGCGAGTGGAAGCGTACAAGGCAAAGCTCAGGTTAGTATATCCTCCTAAAAAGCGCCGACAAATGTGAACGTAACAGGGCCTATTAATTGCCATGCCAGGATGAGGGAAAAAAGGAGAGAGACCGGCCATTAAAGATTCTTCAATTATATTGGACAATATAATTTGGGATCTTTTCTTCATGTTACTTTGGGGTTTCTTGCCAGTTCAATTGGACTCCGTTCTCACACGCTTACAAGACATCAATCCAATTCAATTTGCATTGACCAAATCCAACAATGACCTGATTGAGACTAATTAATTATAGCATAATCCTATATATCCCTTGCCTCCTAGTTCCATCGTAATATAAGTAATAATTAATTAATTTATAATTTATAAATAATATTAATTGAAATTTTAAATTTTTAAAAAGTTCATGTCTTTCTATTTATATCTTCATTAAATACCTCATATAAGAATCTTGATAATAATAATTAAAATTGCAATGCATAATTTTTTTAAAAAAAACTAATAAATGAAGTATAAGTATAGTTGAAAAAATAAATCTAAAAATTATTCAATGCCTTATACTTTGAATCAGGTAAAATTTTTAAAATATGACTTATATTGTGATTTAGAGGCAGTACATACCTTCAAAATCTCATTACTCCCTCCATTCAAAAATATAAGATATTTTTTGAGGAGTTGGATATTAAAAAATATAAGGCATTTTTAGTCTTTTGAGATGTAATCATTGTTTTTTTTAAAAGTGACCCTATTGATAAATGACTTTATATTTATTGTAGAGTATTTAATAAAGATAAATATGAAAAGATAAAATTAGTTTGAAAGTAGGTAACTCTTTATTGAAGAGATGAGATTCTGTTAAAAATGACTTACATTTTTTATTGGAAGGAGCAATTTTTTATCTACTTTTTCACATCTTTCTTTATTTAACAGTACAAAAATATAAAAATCTTAGCACATGTTTGGTTTCTATTTTCATTTTTTATTTTTAAAACTTATTTTATAATCCAATTTTTAAATTTTTTTTCAAAACAAAACAAAATAAAAATATGTTTAGCTATCTTAATTTAAAAAATTTAAAATTTAAAAATAGACTGATAGTGATAATTATATAGGCAGTTAAAGGTGGAGATTTATAATAAAAATTGATCCAGATAACTATAATTTTAAATAATTAAATATAGTATATTTTAAAAATAAGAAAAATAAAATGAAAATAACTTAAAATTGTTTCTATTTATTTTTTTAAAACAAAAAATAGAAATAATTTTGAAAAGAATTTAATTGAAAACACTTATCTAAACAAGTTTTTAAAATTTTCTATTTTTTTACAAAATAGGTTTTTAAAAAGTGAAAACAAATAGGCCCTTACCCTTTGTTTAGATGGAAAGAAAAATTAAGAAGAAAGAAAATAAAGAGAAGAGAAAATATTTTTTTAAAAAATATTATCCTTCCTTTAGATGAGCAGGAGAAAATAAGAAAGAAAGAAAATGAGCAAATGGTATAATGACTATGATACCCTTATGTTAGAATATGTCATGTTTCATATAATTATTTTTGTAAAAACAAATTAAAAGGAAAAATTATGTTAAAATTAACTTCATAAAAAAATTTAAATCAATTTATTTATTAAAATATATATGATCGTATTACATATATATATATATATATTTTTTTTAAAACCAAATAATTTAATAAAAATATATTATTTTTTATTTAAAATATTAAAAAGGGATCATTTATTAAAATTAAATATAAATCATCTATACAGTGTACAGTAGAACATTGTAGCATCTGTTGAAGAAGAAAAAACCAAGAAGAGTAGGAGAGAGAGATTTTGCATAAAAAAGAAATTGACAAAGTATACAGTCTAAAAGAGAGAGAAAAAGGTCAAAAAAAAAATACATATAAAATAACAAATTATTTTAAAAATCTCTCCATATATGGAGAGAAAACTTAAAAAATAATAGGTGTCACCTTTAATTTTTTTATCCTATTTTACCTTTCTTATCCAAATAATTTTTTTTTTTCGCCTCTTATTCTCTCTTCAAACAAAACAAAGCATTAGCGATCTCCTGTTCGAAAAGTGGGTGGCAGTTCTATTCTATTGAATTCTATATCTGGTGGGGGCCGGGGTAGCCCAAGTTATTAAATTAGGCACTACAATTCAAAGCCGCAACAAGAGATTATATATATATATATATATACAGCACTCGTTCTGAATTGGGAGCGATTCGCATGACAGAGTTTAGGTGGGCGTGTTACGTCGATTAGCACCAGGCTGTCGAAACGAACGAGACGCAAAGATCGATTTCCCCATGGAGAGCAGGAGATGGATTTGTATTCTAATGTGCGCCATCATGAGCTGGAGCAGCGTAGCTCCGCGAGCAGAGGGTCGAGCATTCTTCGTGTTCGGAGATTCACTGGTGGACAACGGCAACAATAACTACCTCGCCACCACCGCCCGCGCCGATTCCTATCCTTACGGCATCGATTCTCCCTCTCACAGAGCCTCGGGCCGTTTCTCCAACGGCCTCAACATCCCCGACATCATCAGTAACTTACACTTCGCTCCTTCTGTCATGACCTCCATTTATTGTAGATCTAGCTACATGCTGATCAACACCCACTATATGCTTGCGTGCAGGCGAGAAAATTGGATCCGAACCCACGCTGCCATATTTGAGTCCAGAGCTCAACGGAGAGAAGCTCCTGGTCGGGGCCAACTTTGCTTCCGCCGGAATAGGAATTCTCAACGACACTGGAATCCAGTTTGTAAGGCCCCATCTAACTTCATATTACTTATTGGATGATGTGACGTAATAGAAGAGCAGGGTGGTGATGAAATGTATGTGTAAAACGGGTGCAGATAAACATAATCCGGATCGGGCGGCAGTTGCAGTTGTTCGAACAGTACCAGCAGCGGGTGAGCGCCCTGATCGGAGAGGAGCAAGCAGGACGACTGGTGAACGAAGCACTGGTGCTCATAACGCTGGGCGGCAATGATTTCGTCAACAACTATTACCTGGTGCCCTTCTCCGCTAGATCCCGCCAGTTTGCCCTCCCCGATTATGTCGTCTACCTTATCTCCGAGTATCGCAAGATTCTCGCGGTACGCCTTGTCTGCCAATAATCTTGATCATAGTGTAGCCCTGCATGTTTATTGCTTGCTAACAAAACACACAGTCCTAGGGGTAAGGTCATGCGGCAATTAAATCCAAACCCAGAAAATAAATATTATAAAATGACAAGAGTAGGGTAGTAATGAACAGATGGTAAAGCTTGTCTTGGCGTATTTAATATTTGGAAGGGTTGGGAAGGGAATTAAAGAAAGAATAAATGCGGACGCAGAGACTGTACGAGTTGGGAGCGAGGAGAGTGCTGGTGACGGGGACAGGACCAATAGGGTGCGTGCCTGCAGAACTGGCGTTGCACAGCAGGAACGGAGAGTGCTACGCGGAACTGCAGAGAGCAGCAGGTATGTTTAATCCGCAGCTGGTCCAGCTGCTCACCCAACTCAACTCTGAAATTGGCTCTGATGTCTTCATCTCCGCTGATGCCTTCGCCATGCACATGGATTTCATCTCTGATCCTCAAGCTTACGGTAATTTTTACTCCCTCCCTCTCTTTTTATAACAGGTTTTCTAAAAGCTTACGTTGTTTCTTATGTTTTTTCTTGAATAATTATACAATGTTGCCTTTGTTTTTGAAAGATGAAAGAAGCGTCAATTGTATGTTCTATTCATCACTATCTTAATATTAATTATGATATTATTGAAAACAAAACTGAAAAATTATATTGATTTTAATTGCTTCAACTAAATAATAGTAAACTTGATAAACGGATTCGGTTAAGGAGCGCTCCTTCCTTCTATGCCAATATCTACCCTTTTCTTGCACAATCAATATCGGGTACATTACTGGGGCCCAGGACACCGCACGTTTATGTACGTTGCTCTGAGCAAATGCAAATGTACATATGTTTGTTTGTCTAATTATGGTTGACAGCGAGTTAGGAGCGACTCGATGCACCAGCAATTGCACTTAATCTAATATAGTTCTCTATCCTATATATATATATATATATACACAAGGTATTTTTTATAAATTTATTTTATCTTTAAGTATAAAAAAATGTATAATATTTTTAAATAATCAAATAATTTTATTCTTATATTGAAAAAGCGAAGAAATATTAATTATGTGCTTTATTCAACACCACAATAATATTAGTTGACATTATTTGGGGTAGAAATGGAAAATTACATTGATTTAATGATATTTTAACTAAATAATAAACTTTGATTGATATACATAATTTGATTAAAAACACCTGTATATAAGAACGACAAGAGTACGTTGTTATTCCCTCAGTGGCTTCTTTAATTTGTCCTAAACTAATTGGTGTCGGGATTTGAGGCCGACATTTTTTTTTTTTTGGTTGAGAAAATGGAGAAGTGAAGCGGGGATGGGTGTGTGCGCGCGCGCGTGTGTGCAGGATTTGTGACGTCAAAGGTCGCGTGCTGTGGACAAGGGCCGTACAATGGGATAGGACTGTGCACTCCGGCGTCGAACTTGTGCCCGAACAGGGACATATTTGCATTTTGGGATCCCTTTCATCCCAGCGAGAGAGCCAACCGACTGATCGTCGACAGATTCATGACCGGATCCACCCAGTACATGAACCCCATGAACCTCAGCACCATCTTGGCTTTGGATTCTAGGACCTAGCCTTTAGTTATTTATATACAGTGCAGCATCGTGCTTTCTCTTTATTATTTGTCCTCCTCCTACTTTTATGTTGTATTTCATCATTGAACTGAGTGATGTGTCTCTACATGCCCTCGTCTGATTCTTCAAATTAATTATGGAATGTACGCGTCCATGCAATGCTCTTAATGTCCTGAATAAGAGTATAAAATCGTCTTAATCTTAACTCAGGCCATGCCGCATCAATGAAAGGCCCGTTTTAGTGGAACGTGTATTTATTAACAAATCTGCATTTGCTACTCCTTTCTTTTCTAGATTCTGCCATCTGACGCCGGGAACGCAATGCCCCTGTGTTCAATGTGCGCCGTCCAAATATTGCAACCCACATCCTACGCCATAACACGTCACCTCATCATTCTGTTTTTATTTTCACATTTTTGTGAAATCGTAGTCTTCCCTGCGGTCAGTCTTTTCAAAATCCCCTGTGTCCTGGTTTAAATATGTGTCTGTCTCTCGCAAATGGTTTGGTTTTCCTCATGCTAGAAAAATGGATTCACAGGAAAGCGAATCTGAAGTGGTTACCAGGATTAATTTTACTTAAATTACATTTAAGTTATAAATATGTGTCTTGTATAGACATTACAGACAAACATTTCCTACTAATATCCATGCGGTTCATGTGATAGATATGCTCGTTAAGGGTGACAATGATCGCCATTCAGTCCATGATCCAGGTTTAAAATTGAAGTTTGGCGTATGTGAAACAAACGATCCTTAAACAGTTAAAAATTGCATATGAGCCTTTAATTTACAAGTATATTTTACTGTCAAAAATTGACATGCATATAGCGCGCGCGTGTGTAGAGAGAGAGAGAGAGAGAGAGATTTTTATCAATATTTTTTTTGGCACAAGGATTTTTTTCATCTCATGGGACAGGCCGACGAAGCCTGAGTGAAAGTAAATGAGAGAAGAGAGCTGGCCCGGCCTTAAACATGCCTACTCGCATTGACTTGTTCACAATAGTCAATGCACCTTTGAAGCAGCAACACCGTCGGCTGTCCCGAGGCTTGTGCTTTTTCTCCTCTCTTGTCTCTTTTGGCAACCGTGCAGGTCTTTCGGCTTCTTAACAGAGAAACTTTACCCTCATTCTTCGAGCAGGAAGTCGTTGACCGTCTGACTATGAAACTCGTTTAGTGGAGTGCAAGAAATTCAGATGGGGCTGAATGCAACTCGAGCTGGCCATGGATCACAGCGAGGATTGAGTGTTTCTCCCAAGGCTCCAACCTTAACTGGTCATGCCAGTGCATGGTGGCAAATTCTGTCTATTAATAGTTCAGGTCCCATTGAACTGAAAATCTAATTCTTACTGTTCTTGATGCCCAAACGAAGAAGATACTTTGCATGTGCTTAGAGATTGTCATGAAGCAAAAGATGTGTGGCTGAGGATCGGTTAGCCTGATAGATTGCAAGAGTTTTTTTGGCACCGATCTGTCGGACTGCTGTAAACTGAACCTACGTGATCGAATGGGTAGAAGCGCAGAAGTGTGGGGTGCTCTGTCCTCGGTGGTCTGCTGGCTTTTGTGGTGGCGAAGGAATGAAAGAATCTTTGAGAACAAAGTTTCCTCTGCTAGCACTGTCCTCGCCCAAGCTATGGCGATTAATAAGAGTATGTCCGATGCTAGAATCAGATTACTCAAGGTGAAACTACAAGGAGCTAGCTCTGAAACAAGGGAGGAAATATCCAGCAGTGCCGATGAGAGTTATGGTTTATGTGGACGGAGCCTTTTCATATGCTTCTGGATCGGATCTGCAGGTTGCGGTGGGATCATGAGATTATAAGGGCTTGTAGAATGGCGTTGAAGAGAGCTTGGGAGAAAAAACTACTGGAAAGTGATCATTAGAAGGCGACCTCGTTGATAGTTGCGCCGATGAATGAGAAAACAGAGAAAATGACAAACCAGAAGATACGGCAGAGAGGCTAATTTCTTGTTATCTGAAATGATTGGCAAACCGGTTACATGTATAGGCGAGGGAGAGCCTTATTGTGCCAGCTATCACGGCCTTGGAATTCTTTTATTCTTGAACCATGTCAGTTTTGGTATGATCAACCTCTTGATCTTTGTCAAGTTAGCCAAACTCTGAAAATGTAAGTGAAGAAAGTAAGAAATTCAAAAACACAAGAGAGAAGAGAGCTTAGATGAGAAAACTTAAAAGCTTTATAAAAATGCTTACTTGGCTTGTTTTGCTTGTTTGGTTACAAATGAGGGAGAAAGGGGTATTTATAGGCATCCCCTTTCTTTCAAAAAGTTCTCATCTTCTTAATGAATGATTGGGATTAATTCAAACTGATGATATACATTCTATCTCTAGAATATTCTATAAAGATATCTATAAGGAATATCTTTGATATTTACAAGGATATTTTTAGATATTAGTCTTCAAAATATGTGTGAAATATTCTAAAATATCCTAAATATTCTAAACATCTCCACATTCCTTCCTAAGTTTTTAAAATATTGTAGAAACTTTTAGAATCTTCTAGATTTCTCTAGTGATTTTTAGATTATTTTAGATACCTCTAGAACCTTTCAAAACATTCTAGATTCTTCTTGAACGTCCTTTACTCTCCTAGGATTCTTGTCTTTGGACATCTTCAAAAATCTCATAGGTTCTCCTCTTTTTGGACACAAGTTGTGACAAAGTGTACTAATGTGCAAAGAATGAAAAAGCAGAGGTACAATCATACGTGTCACTTATACAGGATAAGCACAAAGGAAATATCTACAGCTTATACATTCTAACAGCTTTTGAATAAATAGTGAGCTCACGTCTCTTGGATTTAAGTCTTAGGCAGGTGTAATTAACATTTGGCTCATATGAGTCTTGGGCTCTATCTTTAACTCCCCTTTCAAACAAGAAGGTATATTTGTGACCCCAAGTTTGCTTCTTAAATAAATGAAAGGAGAGTAAAATAGTAGCTTGGTGAATAAATCAACATTTTGCTTATTTGATGGAACATAATTAATCTTCAGCTGTCCAACAAGAATTTGATCACGTACATAATGAATGTCAATTTCAATGTGCTTCATTCAAGCATGATAAATTGGATTTTTTGCTAACGCCGCTGCACTGATGTTATCGTACCATATCACTAATGTCCTCATTTTAGGAGTCCATAATTTAGACAACAATAAATTAAGCCAAGTAATTTCAACAGTTGGGCTAACTAGAGCTTTATACTCTAATTCAGTGCTTGAGCGAGCTACAACACTTTATTTCTTTGAACACCAAGATACAAATGAATTGTCAAGACACACAAAATATCCAATCACATATCTTCTATCAGTTGGACATGCAGCCTAATTTGCATCAGAATTATGCAGTTATCCATAAGTAAGTTGAAGGAGCAACAAATATACATGTACAAGTTTTACCTTTAAGATATCTAAAGATACATTTGATTCCTTTTCAGTGAGCTGATATAGGCTTGCTAAGGTATTGAGTCAACTAATTGATAATAAAAGAAATGTTCGGTCGAGTGTTAGTAAGATACTATAAAGCACCAAAGTTTACTTCTATAGGCAGTTATATCTTCAAGTAGAATGCCTTCATCGGCTCACATGCTTTTGCCTCCAGTCATAGGAATATTACAAGGAGCAATATATAACATTTTGTACTTCTTTAACAAATCTTCAAGATACTTTCCTTGATGAATAAAAATTCTAAAATTATCTCAAATGATTTCAAAACCCAAAAAAAAGTAAAGATCACTAGGATCCTTCAATACAAACATATCACTCAACTTCTTGATGACATTTTGAACTTCATTGATGTTGCTTCCAATTATAAGGATGTCAGTTACTGAATGGCTAGATTCACCCCTCTTTTTTAATATTTTATAGGCTCTATCTGCAATATGAAAATGAAAAGGCTCCAAGAGGCTTAAGAATCTTGGATTCATACCGTAAAGTCTCTTATTCTTATTTATTCTGTGTAATGGTTTAAATATTGCTAATTAGGATGTATTTTTATTTTACACTTATACTATATAATTATTTATGACATTTGGAAGGCATTTTAGGCCTTGAAATGTTAATTATGATAATTGTAAGTGTTAATACGGCTAAAATACTAGTACAAGTATAGTAAAGTTGTTTTAAACATGATATGATTGATTTTTGATAATGCTAGAACCTATCACTTTTGTTTTTAGCATTAAAGAGGTTGAGGGGTGAAAATGTGAAATAGTGATATGCATGTACATGTAGTGTTATAGTATTAACTATATCTAATGAATATGGTCTGGGTGTTAGGAATGACTTTTGACACTTGTAAGAGATTTTGGACACCCTTTTATTGAAAAAGGTTGTGAAAATATGTTTAGTTATCTAACTTCCTGGTGTGATTTGATTTGAAAGTAAAGCCCATGCTATTAGTTAACTTATATTATGAGCTTTTCATAGACATCTAGATAATCTCATTCAGACATTGAATGAAAAAATGTGACGCATGGCACAAAGAGTGGCAAGCCACGGTGCATCGTTCACAAGCCGCGGTGTACTGCTTTATTTTCAAAATCTTGAGATTTTTTAACTATTTTCAACTCCTTTCACTTCTTGAGGTATCCATGCTTCTGTAACTATATTTTACTCTAATTAAGAGTCTAGTGAATGGCTTTGACTTATTTTAAAATTATAAAAACTTGGGATCCTATTATTTAAAATTACAAACATAATAATCTCTTTATGGTTTAATCCCTTGATTACCTTATATTATGGTTTTAATTGTGATAAGTATAAGGGAGATATTTTAAATACACACTTTGTTAATGAAAAGCAAGCTTGTTTTGATTATAAGCTTGAAGATATGGATAGCATGCATAACTGAAGTCTTTCAAATTTTTACAATCTAATTGCTTTTTGTATGTCACCTTGTAAGGACTCTCAGCGGCAAGAACACTAGTGAGAAAAACATTAATAATAGATATAGTAGTGTGGAAAGCTTTCAACTAATAATACAATGGCATGTTTCCTTGTGCCAACATAAATAATCCCATTTTAGTAATATGTCTATGCTTTCTCTCAACTCTGCCATTTTGTGCAGATGTGTAAGGACATGATATTCTATATTGTATTCCTGAAGCAACAAAAATCTCTTGTAAGGCTTTATACTCTCCTTCCCTATCAAACTAAATTTGCTTAATCTTTTTGTCAAATTGATTCTCAACAAGTTTCTTAAATTAAAATGTACATAATATTTAAAACCATTAGATGAACTCATAAGTGTAAGACCTCGTACATTTGAATGTATCAAATCTAATGAAAATGAATCTCTTAAAACAGAGTTAGTAAATGACAGTTTATGAGATTTCCCATATTAGAAAACTTGACAGAATAGAGGTGTATTATTATTAATGTCAACATTACAATCATATAATACTTTAGACAAAATTGCAAACGAAGGGTGTCCTAATCAGATATGATACTTCATAAGATCATTACAAAATTGAATGTTATTTCCTAAGCTAGTCACATGAGCTCTAGCAATCCAAGCTCCTCTATCAATATCCAATCGAAAAGGACCATCATCAGTTGTTCCTTGCAACAACACCATTCTTGTCCTCTTGTCCTTCACATAGTAAACCTTAGAGTCAAAAATCACAATCACATTATTGTCCTTCAAGATTATTACAATACTGATTAAATTCATAGTGATATGAGGAGCATATGGAAAATCTTTTAAATATATCTTTTTGTTATTCAAATAAGTTAGATTATTGTTGCCAATACCTTTGATGGGAATCAATTGACCATTACCAACATATAACACAAGTTTACCTAGATAACCCACTGCTAGTGCACCAATATTAGCATCATTTTTCACATCATGGCTTGCACCACATTCAAGGTACCAAGGCTAACCTGCTACTGTGTTAGGTGTTGCTATGAGAGCATTGTAATAAGGAGGAGGATTATTGCCTCCCACTGGAGCAACTACATTGTTTCTAGTGACATTTTGAGAGAGATAGTAACAATCTGTATCAGTATGACTAAAGCTCCTACAGATTTGGCACTCAACACAACCATTGTTATTAGCCCTTCATACTTGCCCTCGGCCTTTAAATCCTCTTACTCCACAGTTCTATCCACCTCTCCAATTACCATGAAACATTCCCCTTCCTTGAGTATAATGTGCTATTAGAGTAGATGAATTTAGAGTAAAAGCATTCATTTGAGTCATAGTAAGATTCAACTTCTCTGTGTGACTTTCAAATGACATTAAAGCAACTTGAAGTTCGACCCATGTAAGGTCTTTCTGATTAGCAAGATAGATGAAAATAGGGTTATAGTTATGATCAAGTTGTGCAAGAACTTGAACAATGAGGTCAGAATTAAAAATCAGACTTTTGGCTAAAAATAGATTATCTAAGATGCTCTTCATTTTTGCCAAGTAGTTGCTTATTTTGGTAGTCCCTTTGTGAGTTTGCTGCAACTTCATCTTAAGTAATAGAACCTGAGATCCAAGATTTGTTCTAGCCAAGTCTTTAGCAGCTTTCCAGAGTTCAAATGCGTTCTTGCAATTGGTGATTTGAGAAGAAATTACTGGAGTCATTGAGTTATCGAGCCATCCTATCAACATTTGATCACAGGCTTTCTACTCTTGAAAAACTGGATTAATCTTTAGCTCATCATTTTCAAACATATACTGATAAGGACACAACTTTGCTCTTATGATGTGACCTTTTAAAGAGTATCCACTAATGATAGGAGGCACAATAGTTTGCTAGAGAAGATAGTTATCTCTATCTAGCTTGACAGAGATGGCTTGAGAGCTTGATGACATAATAGAGGGTGTTTTTTAGAAGAGACAAGTGATGGGAACAATGCTAGTTTTGGTGGCATTGGAGGTAGCAATGGCTATAGTGGGTTGTGACAGAGGGTGAGCCAAAGGTAACCATAAGCTCTAATACAAAAATAGAAAAAATGACAAAGTAAAAGATATGACAAAGAGGCTAATTTCTTGTTATCTGAAATGATTGGCAAATCGATTGCATATATAGGCCCTGGAGAGCCTTATTGTGCAAGTGCACTAATGTGCAAAGAATGAAAAAGGTGTAGAGGTACAATTATACATGTCACCTATATAGGATTAGCATAAAAGAAATATCTATAACTAATACATTCTAGCAACTCTTGAATAAAAAGTGAGCGCATGTCTCTTAGATTTAAGTCTTGGGCTGGTGCAATTAACACTGGGCTCATATGAGTTTAGAAGCATGGAGACAGCGAGATTCTTACTGAGATTAGGTCATTTGTCCAATGAAACTGGAAGGTGGAGATAGCTTATATCGCACGTGATCTGAATAATGAAGCAGACCCCTTTAGCTTCCACATTATGGATGCGACCTCTGTTGGTCTTTTATTTAATATGCCTGCCTTAAGTTAGTTTCTTTTTCTTGTGTTGATTTCTTCCTTCTCGTGTATCCCAAAAAAAAATCTAATTATTATTGGTTGTTCCATAGTTGCAAGTGTTTTCCATAAGATTCAAGTACACTATTATGGATTTGGTTTCACATTCAGAATCATCGAAATCATATATGATATCTAAGAAAGGGAAGAGCAGAGAGAAAAATAAGCTTATTCCAATATTTTAATTTCAAATGAACATTTCTCTTATAAAAATTCCATTAGCCTTTTATTTTATATTAAAATAGGGTCCGTGCATACTCCTTTCATTTTTATTTATAAGAAAAACTATCACTTTTTACTTATTTTTTTATATAAGCAAAATCATTTATTCCAATAAGCATTTATTACACATTTTTTAAATCATCCTTTATAATTTATATTAATAAAAAATAATTAATGCATACTTATGTTAATTAACATATGGCACTTTAGTCCAATTTGCTTATTTTTAGATATAATTATTATAGTTAATTAACTTTTTAAAATTTTATTATATATATTTTTTATCATATATAGAAGCGGAGGGAGTTTACATGAATATATGGTCTCAAAAGATCCAATGAAAATTAAGGGCATTCATGTCATTTCAAAGTTATCACTAAGCACAGGTTTAGCTTAAAGATTGGTTTTCTATACTAAGTTTATATTGGTCCTGAGCTCTGGGCCGGGCTCAGGAAAGATTGAAATGAGAGTGCTAGTGGAGAATGGAGTTTGATTACCTGGCAACCCTAAATCACATGCACGTGCCCCCTCTAATCTCTTCGGCCCCCCGCCTAAACTGATCTGGTGATCCCCCATCACCCCGAGAAAAGCACCTCCGTTGCTTGATCCTTTTTCTTTGTTTGTGTGCCAGATCATACCAGAAATACTCTCAGCCATTTCTCATAAATAATAAATAAACCAAAATTACTTTCGAGATGCACGATTATATTTTCCCCAGCCCCTCTAATAACCATACTCTACTCTGTTTTCATTGACTTCTCTTTCAATCCGGTTTGAATTTGTGGCTATGGTTTTCTTCCGTGAGGGTCACTATTTATGCTTTCTACTTTTTTTTTAATTAAAAAGAAGACAAAGAGAGCAAGACACTCCGGAACGACAAATTCCGGAATTTTCCCTTTAATTAATTACATGTTCTTCTTTTGTGTGTTGCATCATTAATTATTTTAATGATATCACCCGGGAATGTTAATTATTTTGAATTGAACCACCATCTATCGTCGCTGATCAATGTTAATGAATGCCCAAAATGCCTGATTCTCTGCTGTTCGTGGATGATAATAATGGAAGCTGATCGTAATTAGCAATTCATTATGGTGCTAATGACAGAGTATATTAGGAGCATCTGAATCAGCGCCACGGGGAGATCAATGAACAGGCGTTGCGCAACGGAGTCATTCTCAAATCGACATCGCAGCAAATATCTTTTGGAACTGATCGATCGACTAGAAACATGAATGCTGGAAGAGCAATTCTCACCGGCACATACCTACTAGGAGTTTGATGTCTACCCTTCGGAGCGATCCCTCACATTAATTTCTCACCTACTCTGCCACACAAGAGTGAAGCATATCAAGTGCTTCGGATGCCACTTGGCTCCATGCAAAATATAGAGATGCAAGGCGGTGGTAAATCTGAAGATAAATATAGTACTAGTATTTGCTTGTGACAGCGCTCTGGATGCAGGACGAATGGCGAAGACTATTTATGTAAACTGTGTTTTATTACTGGGCTGTAAAGACGGCTAGTAATTAGTGAGAGTGGGGCTGGCGAAGCCCATATTTTGATACGAAGAATGAAAAATTTTACGAGCGAAGGAAAAGGTACGATATGGAATTGGGCGGAGCAGTTATTGGAGGGTACTTGCTTCCGAGCTTGATTCGGCGGCTGCTTTAAATCTGGAGTGGTGGTAGAAGAAGGCATTTATGATCGTGGCTTGCAGAGATGAAAATCAACGTACCCAGACCTTTTATAAAGCCACGCACCCCTTCATTGCCAATGCACTGCAAGGTATGAGTAAATCGATCCCACGTAGGTGCATTGTTACAGAAAACTGAAAAAGGGCATATGGCTAGCCGTTGGGTGTTTGGTTATTATTGTGCAATAGCAGGCTTGGCGGTGGCAGTGGGTTCAGTATCTGCACAGCCAAAGAGGGCTTTCTTTGTATTCGGGGATTCACTGGTGGATAGCGGCAACAATGACTTCCTGGCAACCACCGCACGCGCAGACGCTCCCCCCTACGGCATCGACTACCCGACTCGCAGACCTACTGGACGTTTCTCCAATGGCCTTAACATCCCTGACTTAATCAGTATACATCCTCGATACCATCACTCTCTGTCCCGTTTTATATGTAAACGACTCCAATTAATATGCTTAGTTTCGGTATATATGCATATATAATTGTACGAGCTTATCTTGCAGGTGAGCAGCTTGGTTTAGAGCCTACTCTCCCGTATTTGAACCCTCTACTGACTGGAGAGAAGCTGCTGGCTGGTGCGAATTTTGCGTCGGCTGGTATCGGGATTCTCAATGACACAGGATTTCAGTTTGTGAGTAATTAATTATGCGTCCATCATTTCTATTGTGGTGTCTAGGACGTGAGATTAATATACCCACATGTGCGGGTACTGTATATATGGCAGCTGCACATCATCCACATCTACAAGCAACTCAAGCTTTTTGAACATTACCAGCAAAGGCTGGGAGCGCATATCGGTGAAGAAGGAGCCCGCCGACTGGTAAACGGAGCGCTCCTGCTCATCACTCTCGGCGGCAACGATTTTGTCAACAATTACTATCTGGTTCCCTACTCTGCAAGATCTCGCCAATTTTCTCTCCCTGATTACGTTCGCTATCTCGTTTCCGAGTACCGTAAAATTCTCAGGGTGGGTTTTCTTTCCCTCATTATTCGGGATTAGATTCCTGTTGCATAATACACATGTTCATGTTAGTCTCTGTGCGTGGCCGTTACCATATACACGCCTCTTACGTGACTTATAGATGGTGGTGTTCATGCAAAGTGACAACTGATCACATGGATGTCGGGTTGGGTTGGTGTGGCATGCCCGGATTTGTCTGTGTAAATTACTTATTAAATGCGCGCGCGGTTTTGATTCGAGTCACACTCATTTAATTAATTAAGTACCACGTTGATCAGCTCTCTCTCTCTCTCTCTCTATCTATATATATATATATATTAGAATGAACAAATAGTTATTGTTTTGTAGTGTGATTTAATTGTTTGTGTTTGGTCAAGGCAGAGGGTGTATGATTTGGGAGGAAGGAGGGTGATCGTGACGGGGACGGGACCGATGGGGTGTGTTCCGGCAGAATTAGCCATGAGAAGCAGAGATGGGGACTGCGACGAGGAACTCCAGAGAGCAGCATCCTTATTTAATCCGCAGCTAGTGGACATGATCACAGGTCTTAACCGGGAGGTTGGTGCTGACGTGTTCGTGGCAGCGAATGCTTATCAAATGCACATGGACTTCATTAGCAACCCTCAAGCTTATGGTAAGTGCGTGCAGATGTCACTGTCGGAAAGTAATTATCGAGTGTGCTGTTTTAGTCAACATGTTCCGATTGGGCCTGCAGGATTTGTAACGTCAAAGGTAGCATGCTGCGGACAAGGCCCATACAACGGGATTGGACTGTGCACCCCGCTTTCAAGCCTGTGCCCGAATCGAGACCTCTACGCCTTCTGGGATCCGTTCCATCCATCGGAGAAGGCCAGCAGAATTATAGTCCAGCAGATTCTGGCAGGCTCCACTCAGTACATGCACCCCATGAATCTCAGCACCATCATGGCCCTCGATTCCACCACTTGATATCTCCGCCACGTCCATCATGTTTATTTATGTCCTCTGTTTTCTTCGCGTAATTCCCGCATGTATTCCTAATCTCCATCCCTTGCGCTAATAAAGTATTCTTGTTCTCCTTCCATTGGATACTTCACAAGTTTATTCTTTTACATTTGCTCCCATATTCGGACGAATTAATTTTCCGTTCCCAACATCAAGCGCCGAGTGGGGCAACGGAAAATTATATATGCAAATCACTAGGTACTCATTCAAATCTAATCACTTTATTGTTATCAAGTCACTGTATTAAATTATATTTAATTTAATTTTGTATATATAATTCGTTTAGACGGCAAACCGAACCAAAATTAACTCCTACTGGCTCCTGGCTAGTGGAAGGGTGAGTGCAAAGTTGCTAACAGGGATTAATTTGACTAGGTTCAAACTTAAGGAGCTAATCATCCAATTCATGACTATTTATATATTATATAATTTTTTTAAAATATTGTTATTAATACACTGATGACTAGTTATTTTTGCGGTTGCAGTATCTATCAATTATATAAGTGTAGTATGAGGGCAATTAGGGGCCTGCGCTCTGAAAATTTTACGTTACAGTTCGCAAGCGAAAGACCCCTGAACGCGCGCACGAACACGATAACCCTCTCTCACCCCTCTATTGTTGACGCCGCTACGTCATTGTCACGCGCCCCTATTTTTAAATATAGAATAAAATAACAAATTTAACCATAAATTATTAAGAGCATTTGGTAGCTTAAACTTTTAATAGTGCGAAATAAATCATGAAAAATGGAGCATCCAATAGCCCGTCATTAATTTCAGCTAACGGACGTTATGTAGGGCCCACAATGACACATGACACGACATGTCAGCATGGTAAATGTATAAATTTAGTCGTGAATTATTTTTTGAGGAGTGTTGGATAGCCTCTACTATAAAAAAACGGACCATTCAACACCTTCCTATCGATTTTGATCAAACATTATTTATTTTCATACTTATAAAGCCCATAAAACATTAATCTCTTCAATCTTCTTGCATTTGTTCTCAATATAAGCTCCAAAAAAAGAGGCTCAATGAGTTTTTATTTAAAAATATTCATAAGAACGATGCCAATAAAGTAGAGACTAATTTTACTATGCATGTAAAAAGCTTGATTTTAGCTTAATTTAATCATGAATTATTTATTCTATTTTGTTAGCATTATCTTCATGAATATCTTTAGATAAAAACTCTTTGAACCTCTTCTTCTTGAATTGAGATTAAGAATGAAAGCAAGAAGATAAAGAGATTAATGCTTTATGGGCCTCATAAGTATGAAAATAAACGGTGTTTGGTCAAAATTGAGGGAAAAATATTGGATGATCAATTTATTTATTGTACAGGCTACCCAATGCTCTTTAAAAATAATTCGTAGCTAAATTTACACCTTTACCATGCTGACATGTCACGCCACATGTCATTGCGGGTCCCACATAATGTCTGTTAGCTGAAGTTAATGGTAGGTTACTAGATGCTCCATTTTTAAAAGTTATTAATTTATTTTACTAGGTTACCAAATGCTCCTGTAAAAATAATTTGAGGCTAAATTTACAGCTTTATCCTTAAATATATCCAGCACAACCTAAGTTATTTATCCATTTATCTTTGAAAACTATAGTCTCTTATTCCAATTTATAAAATATTTTTAGACAAATCAACATAAATTAATAAAATTTGTTAAATATACCTTACAATTTTATTTTTTAAAAACAAAAAATAAATATTTAAAAATATTCTTCATTTGATACTCTATTTATAAAATAATATTAAAGAAATATAATATAGTGAGTATGATAACATTGAAAAAATATCGTTAACGAAATTTTATTTTTATAAAAGTATTTTATATTTTAGAATATTGAGTCTTTTAAAAAATATTTTATAATTTACGACAAATGTAATGTAAATTAAATGAGCAAATTAGAATTAGGAAAAAACACGACGCCTGCAAAGAAACAAATTAATTGAACAAATTATGCATGTATGGGATTTGTTGATGCGATGAATTGCAATTACAATAAAAATAAATATTTTTTAAATGCTAATGTAAGGAAGGTACTCATTCGAATCTAATCACTCTATTGTTATAGAATCACTAACATTATGCGAAAATTATATATGCAAATCACTAACTGCTTAATTAAAATAATTCTATGGTGATCGATTAGGGAATTAGGCATGATGTAGCTGTCCAAAAAAAAAAAAAAGAGAATCACATCTAGGATATGAGAAGAAAGTTATCTGCAAACAAGGATTAATAATAAGTCTTGTTTAAAAAAATAACAAGTTTATATTCTCATTTTAAAAATAACTCATTTAATATGGGTCATTGTTTATAAGTTACTTTTTCATCTTATCCTTAGATATAATTCTTCCTAAAAAAATATAATGGTAGATGTAGGGCAAGCAAAAGCACAAGTGCAAAATAGGGCCACATAAAGGAAGGATGTGATAGGACTTTGGCTTAACTTAAATTCTAGTCTTTTTTATTAAAATGATTGAGTTAAGCAACACATAATTTGAAATAATCTATACGCTTAACCTAAAATTAAATAGGGCCAGACTTGGTCCATGGGTAGTTTGTGCCTCACTTTACTTTTTTTTTATTTTTTTTTATTTTTCATCAATAAAAAGCAATAGTTCTTTTCAACTAGATAACTCAATTAACATAACAAAAATATTTATAATAGTACAAAATTTATCATAAAGCATTAAAAGCTAATAAAAATAATTCCATAACAATCTTCAAAAATAAAAACAAAAGAATTTCAGTTATATTTAAAAGCGCACATAGTTGATAAATATTACTTCTTCTATTTCATCATCTTTGTCGTTTGAGAGAAAAAATTTTGTTTCCTATTTTATGTCATCTCAAATTAAAAAATAATAATAAACACCTTTTTATATTTTGCTGTCGAAGTAATTTACTAATTATTATAGTAATATTTGAGAGGCATTAAACGAGAGAGAAAGTTACCTGAGTAACATGTTATTTTATTACTTTTGTTAATGTAGATTGCCTTTAATCTTCTATACTGCAAACCATAATTATATAAAATTTTATAAAATGTAAAAACATTAAAGGAAAAACAAAGGGACTTGAGAGAAAGTTACCTGAGTAACAACGACAGTTAGATCACTTCACTTCTTTAACAAAGACGGCTATTGCTTAACAACAACCAAATATGTGTTAGTGTGTGAAAGATAATTATTACTTCATCAACTATAAGTAACATATTTCATGATCTATAATAATAAAATTATTATTATAGAATTTCACCCAAAAAAATTATTATTATAGAAATTGATAGGTAAAAGAATTATATTCAATTATTATGCAAAGGAAAGTCAAAATGATATGTGAAAACTATACACCAAACACTGGAGATCAATGAACTAACAACCAATGAGGAAGAAAGTTAATGTGAGAAAATTAAATTATTGGACATAATAAATTAAACAATAATTATTTCTTTTGTATACATAAATTAAAATTTATATAATACTTGTTTCATTTTGTAATTTTTCACCCTGTACATATGGGAAACATAAATAACATAGCCCCTGTATATTAAAAATATAAGAAATAATTTAGTATTTCAAGATTTGTGATTTTATAATTTATTATGTAGATTCTATAATTTATTAACTTATACATATAAAACAAGGTTAAATGGTAAAAATATCTTGAAACTTTTTTCAATGAGCGCCTGGTATTTTAAAATTTTTTTGAAGCATTTTTGCCTCGAAACTTTTTCTTTAGAAATGTCTAGCATCCTAATCTTCTAGATATGCTTCTAGAAGATTTCCAAGAAAGCACAATGAGCATCAAGCGCCGCTTGTGGAATTTGATCTTTACTAAAGGATGTTTATCTCTTTTTAGCATAACCCCACAGTTCCAAGAGAACTCTCAATTATTCTATCTATCAACTATTCTAAAATGCAATTGCTTTTAATTTTAACCAACTTTGAGACATTTATGGGATCCCTTAACGTGTGCAATTGATATCTATATACCATCAACTGTCTTCTGTCTAGATGATTGCTAAAACCAACAAAAGTGTTATGAGGATTTAAGAGAAATCGATGAAGACATTTGGAGGCATAAGAGGAGAGCCCAAGCTAGAAGATTAGACATTTTTGATCCATGGATAATTGCAAAGTCAAATCAAATCATCTAGTGCAATTCAGCAAGTGCAAACAGAACACAAAGAAAATTCAGACTAAATCACAAAATCCTTAAACTGAATCAACTCTACCAAATCCTCCTCTGTCTTTAAGAATTTGAAGAGAGGAGGTCACATATCATAGAGTTAAAAGACTAGGCAACATGTCGAAAATAGATGAGGAAAAGATCATATTGAAAACTCAAATAAAAAACTCTAGTCCCACACTTCAGAGATTGAAGAATCTAATCGTGCCTTCTTCAAGTATGATGGCAATGAAAGACAACCTCATAAAGCCATTGCTAATTGAAACACAAATTCCTAAAGATTGAATAGAAATCACAAAAGGTTAGATTGAGTAGCTTATAGTGTTTCCACTTTGAGCTTTAGAGTTTTTATTAGCAACTGTATATTTGAGACAAGAGGAGTGAATGTGAGATGTCTCGCACTAGTGGAGGGGATTTCTATTGGGTCGTGATGTTAGCTCATACAATTTCATCTTGGATACACAGTGGGATTTTGTGCAATGGTAGTTTTGATCACTGCAAGAGTTGTTGCAAAAGGCATGGAGAGGTGAGATAGTTAAATAAAATAACAAAAATATTGAAGCAATAAGAACTTTTTTTACCTATTCATATGAAATTGTCGACGCTTTGGGGAGATTTGAAAAGAGTAGTAATGAAAATTAAGGAAAATAATATATATGAATTTTGAGCAAGTTGTTGTGGTCTATTTAAAAATATCTATGGGAGTAGGATAAGCGCAAGTTTACATTCATTTTTTTAATTTAATTATTGTGTGGAGGGAATGATAGAAGGTTTTAGGAGGATATGGAAGAAGCAAGAAGTGCATGGCAATGATGTCCAAAATAATTTGTGAGGGAATCGGTATAATTATATATGAAATAATTTAATTTTAAGATCATGGCACGAGGAAGTAGAATTGACTTTACAGGAAATAAGATGAAGTTGGTGGCACAAAAAAAATAAATAGAGTGAAAAATAAAAGAGATAAAATTGACATTTATTTTAATTAAGTTTTCAAAAGAAAAATGTCTTAAAAACCCAGGGTAGCAGGATTAGAAAGTAGCTCATGATTTATTGTAGCAACTTTTTAATTTTTTCGTCTTTGCCTCTGGTCTTACACTAAACAAATCAAAAGTCCAATAAAATATTCCATACAAAGCAACAAAATTTAGAGACCCACAAGCATGTATGCCCCGTTTGATATGTTGGAAATGATTTTGATGAAAATGAAAATGAAAATGAAAATGAATCTAGAAATGGATATGGAAAGGAAGATGGATATGAAATTTAAAATATGTTTGGCAGGACTATGGAATTGATAAATTAATTTTATTTAATATTAATATTTAAAATATAAACTGACTAATATACCCTCATACCAAAAAAAAAAAAGAACGCATTGCAACCCCTATTGACTCTTAAACCATTGATGTTTTGCTCTCTCCCTCTCATCTGTTCTTGTTGTGCGAATCAAAGTGACTTCTTTTTTTCAAGTATCATTTTACATAATTCAAATATATGATATATCAACAAGACAACAACATCATCGATTATCCTCAACCTTGATTCAAACTACTTTGACCACTTTACCCATTTCTTTAAGAGTTATTACTAATATGCCTTGCCGTATACATATTTAAGGAAGGTGGTCTGGTTTGTCTTCATTGTCATTGTCTGCAGATCCGAGGAAGGTTGTTTGGTTCAACTCCTCACTTTTCACAAATTGAAGGAAGGTGGTTTGGTTCATCCTCACCATCCATATATTTGAGGGACGTGGTCTCAAATTGAAGTAGCAGACTGATGTGATAGAGAATGAGCAAGTCGAAGACATTAGAAATGGATAAGACTTGGACCATAAAAGAAATGGAGAAGATCTGACAAGCTTTAGCCAGAGATTCACACCATCCCATCCTTGTCATTGGCATCATCTCCGACCACCATCTATCGAGGTCATTATTGTCGATAATAAAGAGGTCGCGACCCTAGTCCGATGGGAAGGGTGAAAATAGGTAAAAAAAAGAAGGAGGGGTAAAAAAAGAAAAGGGAGACATAGAATTGCAAAACTAAAGTTTTGTCATGAAAATCAAGTCCATTATTTTCTGTGGAAATGGCTTCCATGTAAAATTAGCTTCCATCATACCAAACAAGCCAAAATTTCATTTCCATCATTAATTCCATTTCTACCTTCTTCAATTCAAGCATATCAAATGGGGCATTAAGCGTCTGATTTTATATTACTGTAGATAAACAGTCAATGACCGACGCTATTTATAAGGGATTAAAGATTTTGATATTAAGATTTTGTATGTTTTATGCAAAAATAATTTGTACCCTGACTCATCTTGATTTGTCACTTTCTTGTTTTGGCGTTGCAAGATTTCAATCTTATCATGCAATTTTATAAATTTTTTGATATGACTATCTAACTTGTTAGATTTAGACATTATCAAATGGCTAAATTATCCATTACTCATCTAAACTTTAAATTATGTATACATAATCTTATCCACCTTTAAAATTTCATAATGAACCCCCTTCAACTTTTATACTTATACTCACAACTCTAGGTGATTAATTTTATACATTAATTATTTACACATAACTTAAAATTTAGGGGTGTTATCTGCACATTGATCAAAGTTTGAGGGTTTAAATATACACAAAAATAAAATTTAAAAGGGTATCTAATTAATGACTAAGGGTTATTTGTATAAACCTATAAGCTCAAGGAAATTTATTATTGAGTTTTAAAAGTTAAGAAGGTTATTTATATATAATTCAAAGTTTAGAGAAGTTATGTGTAATTTAACCTTATCAAATTCAATTGGATCAGCTCTTTCAAAAACAGTTTTTGGCACCCAAAATGTCAAAGCAATTAACAGTTAGTGCTAATATAACAACTGTAGATATTGATATATTAATTTAAAGTGTCTTATTAACTTATTTTAATTTTAAATACAATTGATTGAATAAAAAAAACACTTGAGAATGGTGTGTCAGCTTACATTTATTAATGGTTTAAAGTTATTGTTACGAGAAAGATTGGAAAAAAAATAAAAATAAAATGATATTTTATAAAATTAAAGGATCAGTATGAAATATGTACATAAAGCTAGACGATTCAATATGCATCTTTGCCTTAAAAAAAAGGAAAAAATAATCGCCAATCATATAATTTTCTTAAGTTTTGAACGAGGTTTCTATATATATGAATATATATATTGCTTTTTATTGAGTCTTGTAAATTTATTCCACTAGATCCGTTGGTCCTTTAAATTTAAAACCGTTTAATAAATGTTAATAGTGTTTAAAAATATGTTAAATGGCATTACAAGGACAGGGGGTTTAGTTTTCCCTTTAAAAACATGATAATTTTTTTAATAAACAATACATGTTATTTTGTAGTTAATATGAGATTATAATATTGATATCTATTTTTCTATAAGTACTTCCCTTAAAAAAAGGATAAATAATTTTGATATAAATTTGGAAAATTAATAAGAAAATCTCCTAAACTATGTAAATGATTATGAGATCACGCAAAATGCTATAATTCTTTTAAAGTTCATAAGAATTTTTCTGACATTAATGATTTTTAATAAAATAATTAAAATACTACATTTTAAAATAAAAAAGTAAACATTAGTTACAATTTTAGTTTAAGCAATGGTTAGAATGAAACAAGTGACAATAACTTTTTTTAAACAAATTTTTGATTAACCGAAATATGTAATGGTTTTTTTTTGTCTGACAATGACTATAATGAAAAGAGTAATTACAACCTCCTCTATGCAATTTTTTTATCCACTGGAGTTGTAATTTTTACAAGAAAAATTTTAATTGTCTATTACATTCTAGTTATTGCTAGGGAAAAAATAATCATTATTTAAATTAAAATAATTATTAATATTTTATTTTTTTTGGGGTTAGAGCTATTTTTTATTTTAAATTGAAAGCATTTTAGTCATTTCATTAAAAAATATTAATGTCATAAAAGTCCATAAAGATTTAAGAAAAATTATGGTTTTTCATGAAATCCCTCTGTCACTTGGATATTTTATGAGAATTTTTTTAAATCATTTTCCCTATAAATTTCTATGGAATTTTTATTTTTTAAAATATTTTATATTGTATCAAAAGTAATAAAATAATAAAAAATACTAATTTTTTTTTACAAAAATTAGATTTATTCTTCATGTGATACACAAGATATTTTAATTTTTAAAAGATAAAAATAAAATAGAAATGAGAAAGATAAATAATAATTTATTTTATTCTACTTATAATTTTTTATTTATTTAAATTAAATTTAAATAATAGTTTATTTTATTTTAAATTTTATTTTATGTATACCTATTAAATATATAAATAATAACTTATTTTATTTTAAATATGTTGTCCTGGAAATGAGTATGCTGGTCTCTCATGCTTGTGTTTTTATTTTAAATAATGTGAGGGAAAATTTGAAATCAAATTAAAAAAATAAATTTACCATTAACTTCTATCCTGTATAATTAATTGAAAAATAAAATTTATCCCCAATGAATATAAATAAATCTATCACTATTTGAAGTTCTATCTACTTCACTATAATTTAGAGGTAAAATTACTCTCAATATAACATCAAGCAGGATAGTTTTTTTATTGCTCTTGTGCAGGAAGCCAACAAAGGACACAATATGTAGCATAAAATCAGGGAGCAATTTGGCTGAATTATATATCGATTTGCATGTCATTGATTACATGTGATGAGGCTTTAATGGTGCACAAATTTTATTTTAAAGTTCCTAATAATTGCTTAAAAGATATTCTAAAGTTAAATAATTAAGTCATTAACTACTCTGTTTAGAGGAAAAGTTGTGTTTGGTAGAGGTTTCATGCAAATCTTTCCTGTTATTCCAAATGAGTTAAGAGATCATGTTTTTACTACCGTTAACTCTTCATACATTTGAGACAATTTCAACTTCTTACACTAATAAAAAACATGAAACTTTTGAAAACAAATAATGGAGCATCTATAATATTTTTTAGAATTTTGCTGACTGAATTATTTTAATTGGTGATGGGTCTGCTATTAGAATTAATGAGAGATCTGTGGATATTAAGATCCCAACTAATTTGTTATCGAATGGTTCAAATAATCTAATAAAGTTCATTATTGATATAACTTTCCTATATTTCCTTACCAGACCAATATCTATAATTTTTCATATTTTAAAAATAGGGCCATATTAATTCCTATGTTGGCTATGATTGAAGAAATAACAGGTATATGTTATCCTTATTCCTTGAAGAGGAAGTTGTATACCAGGACTTTGATAGTATTGTGAAAGATGGAAATATGAATTCAAATGACATGTACTCTGCTGATTTTTTAAATTCAATTATAATATAAAATAAAGTTTAAAGTAGGTGCCCCAATTATTTTAATATAAAATATTGATAAATATATGTAGTTGTGCAATAATATACATCTTATAGTTATATGAACTAGAAAATATGTTACTGAGGCTCAAGAAATGGATGGCTCAAATGTAGGAATGAAATGAAAATACATATATCAAGTATTGTTATGTGTCCATCCAATTTCAAGTTGTCATTCGCTATGAGAAGGAGGTAGTTTCTCATTTTGCAATGACTATTAAAAAAAGCCAAAGCTAGAGCCTGCCATGTTGGCCTATATTTGCTTCATCCTATTTTTATTCATGGCCGATTATAGGTTAATTGTTTCTCATGTTGAAGTATGGAGGGTTTAAAAATACTGGTTCTTGATTAATATAGTCACTTCTAGAGCTGGGAATACGGGCGAAGGGCCTGGCCCTTATGGGCTCGACCCTTTAGGGCCTGAGCCCTAAAGCCCGGTTTCCCATTTTGACCCCCATTTTTCAAGCCTGGCCCTTATACTCAGGGCTCAGGGCCAGGCTCGTAAGCCCTTTCTTAAAAAATAAAAAAATTAAAATAAAATTAAATATTATAAATAAATTAAAATATTTTAAAATTTAAAAAATTAAAATCATCATAATTTTTTAAAAATTAAATAACATACATTAGAAGTCTAGTAATAAAATTTAAATCTTCATTTAAAAAATAGTTCATTTTTTAATAAATATACAAACATAATAATTATAGAAAAATAAAAAATATCATAAATTTTATACTATACATTGATATTTATTAAATTAGATTAAATTAATTTTAGAATAAATTAAAATTAATAATAATATAATGTGTGTAGGATCAGGTGAGCAGGTCATTGATTTCAAACACATGTTTTACTAAAAAATAATAATAAAAATAATATAACAGGGCTTGAAGGGCAGCCCGGGCCCGAGCCCTATTTTACAGGGCTTATCAGGGCCAAGCCCTCAAGCTCGATTACTTTAAAAAAAATTTATTTTTAAAGCCCGAACCCTTATTTAAACAAGACTTTCAGGCCCGGCCCTCAGGCCCGGCCCTTATTCCTGGCTCTAATCACTTCACATATATAACTTCTAAAGTCATTTATAGGGAGATCTTCAATAACTCAATCTATGATTTTTAAATCAATTTTCTACTGTATCCATTTACATGATATGCTTTTAATTTTTATTATTTGCTTTGCTCTAATATGCATATTTAATATTAAGATAATAATCATACAATTTTACTACATATAGAATAACATAGATAAGATATCTCTTACAAGTTATTATTTCAAAAATTTTTTTGGCATTGACACTCATTTAAAAACATTATTGTAAAAAACCCGTGCATCGCACGGATATTTTATTAGTTCATCATACTATAAATTTATTATGGGATAAACATTTTTTACATTATTATCCTATATAAAAATTATAAGTATCAAATGATAGGATCTCATTCATATTATTTTTACGTGTCTCACATTTATTGTTATTTTTTTCCCATAAACCTCATACTTATTTTATTTTTTTATATTGTGAATCCCACATAATATTTAAACACATAAAATAAAATAAAAAATGTAATTACTGTTCATAAATAGTGGCTTTAAATATATTTAATTGAATCTTACTTCACAAACTAAATAAGGTCCATCCACAAACTCGACCCCATGCCCATACCTTGGTCTTTAATATAACAACCTGTAAAAATAAGCATGAATGAACACATTTAGAGGTACTGATACTAATTATTGTTAAAACTATCGCTAATTTTCAATTTTTGAAAAATCATAAATAATTATTTTGAAAGGTAGTGATACTAATTATAAGAATAATATTATGATTTTTAAAATAATTATATATTTTTTAGTCAAAAAATCATTATATATTCGATAGAATGTTCATGCTATAAAGATTGAAAATTATAACTATAGTGGTGAGAAAAATGCATGCTTTTAGCAATACATATAGAGCCATTCAATTTATTGGGGCGAGCAGAACAGTACATTTTGTTATAAATTATAAGAGAAATTAATCATTTAATTTCTACAATTTTAACCTATTAATAGTTTAGTTTCTAAATTTTGACTTACAATTTAATTTTTATAATTTTAAATAAGTTATAACTTATTCTCTTAATTATAACTTTTACAACTCAATTATTATCGTTTTCATCATCAACAATATTATCCTTATATTTTTGAAAATAAAATTATAAATATTAAAATTATGGCAAAATTTATTATAAGTATTTTAAATTACTAAAACTTTTAATCTCTATAAAGAGTATAAAGATTAAAATTTTAAAATGGTTCCAATTTTTGTAATTTTATTATTTAAAATATAGGGACTGATAGTTTAAATAATCAAAATTATAATGATTGGGTTGCAAGAGTGAAAATTTAGGAATTAAGTTGTAACCAAATTAAAGTTATACAAACTGAATTATAATGAGTTAAAATTTAATAATTAAGTTATAATTGGGTTAAAAATATATGAACCAAATGATAAATTTGTCTAAATTATATATATAGAACTTTATAAGTATAAATATAAAAAAAACTACATACATATAAAAGTAAAATACTCTAATCTCTCATATATTTTATCTTAATTACAATACATTTATTTATTTTTGAAACTTATATGAATCTCTCTTAATATAAATAGTTATAAAATACAAACATTTCATTTATTCTTAAGATTTTATTTTCATCCATCCAATTATAAGTTGATTGTTAAATTACGTATATTGGATCAAAATACTTATATTTAAATATAAATACTATCTAAAATACATCCAAATAAGCAAAAAAATTAATGCATATATATTTTTTAATTTTGTCCATCTTGTAAACATATATATTTAGTGTTTTTAAAAATAAATATATAAATTGGTTAAAACTTAAAATAATATTTCAAAAATGCAATTAAAAAAACTTGATATAATTTATATTTTTTTAAATTTCATTAATTTTAAAAAAATTTAAATTATTTATTTATATATTCACATACTTAATTATTTAAAGTTTTTAAAATTGGAAGAGAGAATGGATGATTAGATTATAGGGGCAAATTAACAATTTAAAAACTTTTAACACGAATACAAAAAATTAAGCATTTTAGAATCATTAACAAAATATTTCTAAGAGTTTTGAAATTAAATTAAATTAAATTGTAGGTTTCCAAAATAGAGAAAAGATCTCCGTAATTTTAAAGAAATAGAAGGGATGTCATTATATTTTACTCTGGATAAAAAGATGAATTTTAAAATGTTTCACGAAAACTATAAAATGATGATGCTCAAATATAACATCGGTTGTTGTTGTTGTTGGTTTTTTTTTTGGGTGGGGGTGTTTTGGGGGCCTTCTTACTCTAGATTTGCAAGCGCTCTCAACTCTCAAGGCGCGCACATGCTTGAGGGGCAAGGCAAGTCAGTAATAAGTCTCGCGGTAAGTAACGTTTAAATTTTAGCAGACCATCACATGGGTCTTTCAATCTTTTGCCTGGGGTTCCTATCAGTTGAAGCATCGATTGTTCTCTGTTTGATATTGTGTGTGCGGACTAGAGGAGGGTTAACGCGTGAACGATGGAATTAGTCACGGCATCATTTGATTATCAAAGTAGATAAGCAGGTGCCACCATTTATTTGCCATTTTGTTTTTTTTTGGCTTGATATTGTAGAATTTACTCACTATCACTATCAAGTAAATATTGATTGTTTAAACTGAATTATTTATCTTCTCATTGATGTTTTTGGATAAACGGTGGTACTATCATCTCCGTAATTGCTCACTACGGAGCGAATTGACTATTGAGCTTTGCTTAGTTCATTAAGCACTCGCGACATTAATAAAATTACTTGGGTCGTAAGGGTGTGCCGCAGGCGGTGCAGAAATAATTGCAGCTATAGAAAATACTGAATTGTCATATCATTTATGCTGTGATCAGTTCTTTTAATCACGAAGCCATTTGAATTGCTTATTGTTGTATTTAATCATACATGGCTAGTCTCCCTTGTGTTAATGGCCATGATGGTTATGTTCCTTGAGGTTTCGTGTAGAAGTTCTTTGGAACAACCATTAGGAAGATGCGAACCTTGTGTACTTAAAGGGTGCCAGAGGTGGCCTCAGAGCTACTGATTAGGGTTACGTTATTCTAACTGAGAAAGGATGCTAAAAGAGTCGTCGTTCTAATTTCTAGGGCCTTGGAATCTCTTATGAGATGGAGGCATCTGGGGTGAAGCCAAAAACATTTCAAGTAAGTTGTACTAGGTCTGTTTTTTTTTTATTTTGGGCAAATGCTATTGCTAATTGACCTAGTGATTGATGCAGGGGTTTTCAGACTCCTGTTAATTTTGACCAGAAATTGTTTAGGAAAGCCAATGACATATTTTCGCAAATCCATAGTTCAGAACTATGGACCTTTCAAGTGTGGAAAATTCAAACTAGATTTTGATTATTTTCTGACTCCTGCTGTCTTGGTCTTCTTGCACTCATGATGAACAACCACTGAGGTCTACATCCTGCCCCCTGGAAGAGTAGTATAATTGTATAAAATACTCCCTGGTCCCCTAGATCTCTTCCTTTTCTATTTACTTTGGCTGTCCAGTGATGGGAGACGGTATTTATAAGAAGTGGATTAAGAATTCGTCTTTTTGTTGGAATATTATTTATGAATTAGCATTAATTAATAAGCCCAATAAATTGGTCCTTATGATCTTGTGTGGACCGTGATAGGTGGACCACACAAGTGAGCCTAATGGGCAGAGGCCCAACCCACAACCCAGTAGCCGTCAGTTATTTCCTATCTCTTAACTGACTGGGTCAGAGATAATAGATAATATAATTATTTAATTATTTAATAAGGCGGTTACCGATCTGATCTATATAAGACGATTAGTCGGTAACCACAAAACACACGACTCATTTTCTTCTACTTTCATTATCTCCGAACTCTCTGAAGGCTCTGGGGACTTGAGGGTTGTGTACCTGCCTGCACTCGAGGTAATCGAGATTTCTCTAACACTCATGGATTCTTCAGGTACGCATGAATTACTTTATTCTATCATATTATTATTATATATGTGAATTGAGATATACAGATTCAACACTTCTTTCATACCTTCCAGTTTGAGTTCTCTGGCAGTCTGGCTTTGTGGCTCTGGTGAAGTTCACTCGTGAAAAAGGGGGGCACAGGGCGCCAGGTGCTTTATAGCCAGAGCCCAGAGCGCGTAAGGTATGCCTTTGTAATGATATGGGCAATAAAACAATCATGTCTCATTACAGATCCGAGGTCTGAGAAGTGTTTTTGAAGCTACGCGTTTTGCTCTAGCCATGCAGCTTTTCCTTCTATTGCGGGCCGACCCTCGTCCAGCCCCCTCTCTTTCTGTGATGTTATGAATTGCGCACTCGCTGCCTGCCTCGTCTAATGCAGAAAGGACACGAATAATTCTTAGGAGTATTTTATAGTTGCTTGGGCTTCAAGACGCTGTGGCCTGTGGAAGTTGATGGATTTCATTATCGATTCTGAGTCTGACAGTATAGACTGAAAATTAAGCAACCGATGGCCCCTACCAATTAACCATTGCCACCTGACTTGTTCTAGCAACAAATTTGATGATCGGGTAACAGCAAAATGGAGGCTAAAAAATTATCTTTTTATTTCTCTTTGATTAAAATATAAGTCATTGTTATTGTTAATTAAGTTATATTTAAAAAAAATAATTAAATTTTTTTTTGAAAAATTTCAACATTTTTCCAATAATGCACTTACATATAATAAATATAACTATTTAAATTATTTTTATTAATTATTTAATAAAGTAAGAGTATAATTGAAAAAAATATCACCTGCTAATGTTCTATATTGGGATCATATAAAGTTTCTATCAAACCATTTATATGCATATATTTGTATCTAATTATCTTTATATATAATGGAAATTCTGTACAATAAAAATTCTATACGACGACTACAGTAATAATATCTCTTTTACCAAAAAAATAATTATAATCTCGTACTGGCTTCGAGGGCAAGACCGCAAGAGTAGTGACTGAGCGACTTTACTCCCGGTGAAAGGAGGTAGGCAAGGGCATCGACGGAGGGCATTCTTGTCCACACACACGGGTTACGCCTGCTCCGCCTCGCATGGTTTTAACCTGCAGCTCCATCGGCGACCCTTCTCCTAATTACAGACACGGGGAGAGAGAAATGGATTAATCTTGCTTGATTTTCTATCACTTGCACCCGACTCTTGTATTCTCCAAGATTTGTAGAAGACTGTATGATGGCTGTACCCGTTGAGGAAGCCATTGCTGCTCTATCGACATTCTCGCTGGAGGTACTTGAATTCGAACACATGTGACGTGAATGTATTCATTCAAATCTAATTTCTTCTACATTTGCTTAGTAGATGAAGAATCATATTTATGAAATTGAAATGCACTTATGGATATTCTATCTATGGTAATTAATCTTGGAATCTATGGGTAACTTAATTCATGCTGACGGGAAATTCATAAATTTTAAATTTGGCTGGAAGAATTCGAGTTTACTTTAAATTATCATTATCATTTTAATCGTGACGTGAACTTCTCTGCTTCATTTCTTTGGTATATTTAGTAAATGATGGCCGATGCAAACTACTTATTTATTAAATTTATATGCTTTTAATTTGGAAGAGTTGCCAAATTAAAACATTTTCACCGACACAATATTCTTGTTTTCATAGATGTAAGCTGCTTTTCTTGTTTCTTAATTGTGTAGGATGAGCAACCGGAGGTGCAAGGTCCTGGAGTGTGGATCTCAACTGAAAGAGGTGCAACGGATAGTCCTGTAGGTACTGGTGTTCTTGATTTTTCCCTTCCATGTATAATTTTATATGTTAAGAAATAAACCTGTGATTCAGTTTTGGGCTTACTCATTTTTGCCATTGGCAGATACTAATTTCTACACTTCTTTTGTAGAGTATAGTGATGTTTCTGCATACCGCTTATCACTTTCAGAGGACACGAAAGCTCTCAATCAGTTGGTATGCTGTTATTAGGCGTTTGGTCTGTTCCTTAGTTTTTCATCTCTAACGATGGGCCTTAACTGCAAATACTGAAACAAATGCAGAATTGCCTCATTCAAGAGGGGAAGGAGATGGCATCCGTGCTTTACACATATCGCAGTTGTGTTAAGGCACTTCCTCAGGTAAATCTGCTCTTAGTTACTTGGAGTTGAAGTCAATCATTGGACATTAAATACATCCTTTTTTCCCTATAAAAGTAGAGATTTTGCTAGAAGGAAAGAATGGCTGGCATTTGAAGATGAAGTACCACTACAATTAATTTGAATTAAACAGCAGTCCTTGCATAATGTTACAGCTTCCGGATTCTATGAAGCAAAGTCAAGCTGACCTATATTTGGAGACATACCAAGTTCTGGACTTGGAAATGAGTCGTCTTCGTGAAATTCAGAGATGGCAGGCATCAGCTTCTTCCAAAGTACGGAATCAATTTTTCTTGTTTTTTGATTGGTTTAGGAATTTAGCCAGATCTAGGCTGACCTACATTGAAATGAATTTTAATTATTTTGCAGTTAGCAGCTGACATGCAACGTTTCTCTCGGCCTGAGAGGCGCATAAATGGCCCTACAATTTCTCATTTGTGGTGTGTTACATCTCTACTTGAGTGGTTTGTCACTTGGAATTGGTCGCCTTATTTTTTATATAAGTTTTAGTTATGTCTTCAAGCAACTTTGCCATTCGTCACTGGGGCCAATCCATTGTATTTTTCCTTTGTAATCTTTTTGTTCATTACTCTAGGTCTATGTTGAAGTTACTTGATGTTTTGGTTCAACTTGACCATCTGAAAAATGCTAAAGCGAGCATACCTAATGATTTTTCATGGTATAAAAGGTATGCTTGTTCTGTCTCTGTCTCTGTCTCTCTACACATACATGTGTTTATGAAAGTGTGTATATTATGTTTTCTTTTCTCTCTTTCTTAAACAAGCTCTAGATCTTCCATTTTTTAATAACTTTGGTTTGGTCAAATTATTATTCTATCAAAGATGAATTATATCTCATGCATTCCTCTTCACATTTGTCTTTATGTATGGTGATTCTAGCGATTTGGAATCTGCTTCTGGACTTTCCCTTGGAGGTATTGGGAGGGAATTGGAACATGTACTTATTGATTTATGCATATTGAGAATAAATGATACTCTCTTTGTTTAAACTTTATGCCTGCTGGATAGGGATGCACTTATAGGACAAAACTTAAGAATTATATAGTTCTTTTGACTCAAAAATCATTGTGATTTATATGTTTTGCCCAGTCATGCCCGGGGTGCAGTACTGAGCTGAATACCCCCTAGCAGGTTCAATTTCCCTGACGGCAGTTCCTCTATTTCCTATGAAAATATTGAACAAAAAAGTGCTATGCACCCATACTATGTGCTGAAGTTAGAGTGCCATTTGTTTGTTCATTTTCTTTAAGGGGAAAAAGGAAAATCTAGTTATCAGTAACCTCAGGTTAGTTTAACGTTGCAAGAATTCTGCATTTTTCTGTGATCTTCTTACCTGATGGAAATTCAATGTTTGAGAAATGGTACCCAAAAAAATCTTGCTGTCCTGTCCTATTGCTTTTGTGCTCCAAGATATTTTGATATTCATCATCAAAATGAAATTTTTAGCAAAGAGGGTATGAAGAGACCAAAAAAAGTTATTACAATATTCAAGCTTTTCCTGATAGAAGGAAATCTTGTGAGAAGAAAACCTGATTGCCACCCCAGGGCACCTGTGAACTCTATATGCCTATATATCTATACTCAAAGGAGAAAGGGGTAATGAAAGGGATATCTTTAAAGCCTAGGTCCAGTCTTTTTGTTAAGAAGAGCTGACCAGATGATATTTAACCTTGAGAGAAGCTTTCGGTTTCCAAAGGGGTCTGTGAAGGAGGAATATCTGTCTGGACTCTGTTTACACATCTTCAATAGTATTTGATTATTTTTTTGGAGTATCATGGAGACAGTTCCATGCTCAGCTATAATACATTTTCAAAATTGACAAATTACTTATGCAATTACCTTTTTTTTTTTTTTGAATTTTGGTCCTTTTTCTCAATATGTCAGAACTTTCACACAAGTCAGTGGTCAGTGGCAAGACACTGATTCAATGAGGGAGGAGTTAGATGATTTACAGGTGCATAATTCTTAGTACTTCTATGTTTATGAAAGACAGCATGCCATATGATTTTCTGTATTATTGACTTTTTTTTGCTAATTGTTTTCAACTTTGCACGTCTTTTGATCTGAAAATTCCAAACAAAAGATAGGCTGCTATTGACCCCTGTTTCCCCCCCTCATTTTACCTGCAGATTTTCTTGAGCACAAGATGGGCTATCTTGTTGAATTTGCATGTTGAGATGTTCCGTGTGAACAAGTATCCTATTTTTGTACTCCTTTTTTTTTTTTCCAGCACATGCTGATGCCTGGTTAAACCACAACCTTTTCCCGGGCTTCACTATTTAGATGTAGTAAATGTATCTTTGGGCAATGAATGGCCTAAATTTATCACTGTTTCAATTTTTTCCTTTACAGAATGTTAACTGGTTGTATTGACAAATAATGGTCTGGCTGGTTTCTTTCTTTTACGAATTGAACTATTAGTGATGTGATGTGAGAAAGAGAAAGCAAGAGGGAATACAAACAGGAGAGTTTTCTGGTTGAGTGTTGTATCTGCTAAAAAAACTGATGGGGTATATTAGTAGAGATGGGGGATTAACAGAAAAAAGCATATTAACCCATGTCTTCCTTAAATTTATTATTTGCAGGCTAGGCTAGTAAAATAAGTTTTACCTGGAAGGTACTGTTATAGACATTTGCGAAGAGCTTGTGTCAATTGGTACCATTTTGTTACATTTCCTTGGATATTTATTCTTTTTCAGTTCCTTGACTTGATATAGTGTAGAAGACATTCTTCAAGTTCTTATAGTCTTTGTTGTAGAGTCTTTGGAATTGGATTTTGCACTTCTCTTCCCAGAGCGTCATGTTCTTCTTCGTGTTTTGCCAGTTCTTGTTGTCCTGGCAACATCATCAGAGAAGGATAGTGAGTCTCTGTACAAGCGGGTGAAAATCAATAGACTGATCAATATATTCAAGGTATTTTTATGTTAAATATGCTTGATTATAACATTAAATTGATTTGGTTGTTTTCATTTATCTCTTCTTAAGAAGTTTACATGCATCACTCTTCCTTTTCAAACTTTGCAGAATGATGCAGTCATTCCTGCATTTCCAGATCTGCATCTGTCTCCTGCTGCAATAATGAAGGAGTTAACAACATATTTTCAAAAATTTTCTTCTCAGAGTCGTCTTCTTACACTTCCAGCACCTCATGAACTTCCACCACGTGAAGCACAAGAATATCCTACAGATAATTTGATGTCCTTAAATGATTTACAGATCCTCTGACGATTGTTATTCTATCAAGCATTTCATTTCCTGGATCTATCATCTATGAAAATGTTGGTGTTTTCTGGTGATGTCTCTGTTTATACTTGTCACCAGTTACCACTTTCAATGTGAATCAATGAATTATTCTTGACATGAATAATCTGGGTGGCTTTCTGCAACTTAAACAATAGAAGTATGCTACTACGCATTTTTTTTATTTCATTAGTATATTTCATTGTCTTTACTCCAGAATTGCTCAGTGTATGAGTTGAGATGCATTTTATGAATTGATGGCGATGTGAGGATGATGGGACTCAGAAATAGTATTATTCATATAACTAAGGATTAGCCAGTACGACCCCCTTCTATGAAGTATGGAATAGGAAAATTGACAAAAATAACTAACAAATCCTACTTACAGCACTGAAAATGATGATATAGAAGCAGTGAAATAGCAAGAAGAAATCTTTGCTACTTTAAAGAGGTCAGAGGCTCTCCCAATCTGTCCACATACTAGATGCCTGCCTCCCACTGTGATTTTTTCCATCCTTAAGGTTTGAATAGAATTTCTTAATGATACACAAAAAGAGACAGCTTCGTTCTCTCTCCCATTCCCCCCTTCTATTTGGAGGGGTTCCTGATCCTCTCCTAAATTTCTGTCCTATCCTTTTTCCCCCTACTAATAATATCTGTTGAGCTTGAGCTGAAATACATGGCTTCTGTAGTTGCTTTAAGCTAGTTGGTCTAACTTTTTTTTTTTTTTTTTTGCTGTTTGTGCAAATCTTTTGTTTATTTATTATTGTTGAGTGATAAGAAAATTTATTTCAGTGTATAATCTTGCAATTACGAGTTGGTAGTGATTGCTTAGGAATATGATTACTAAGAAGATGCATTCTAGAAATTGTTTATGAGCCGTTGCTTGAATTTTCATCATGATGTGCCTTTGGAATGTGTCCTTGACATATAATACCTATCAGAGACATTATTTGATCATCAATCATATTGGGGTTATCCGTGCTGAGCATGATGATTTCACTGTTCGTTTTGCTTCAGCCATGAATCAGGTATTGGCATCTTAGCTAATCCATCTCATCATAATCCTCCTAAAGTTAATTTTTGAACATTTGTCTTTTGTTTTGTTACCATCTCTGTTGCATAGCGTTTAAAGCCTGTTTGTTTATTGATTATATCTGCCTTTGCAGCTGCTATTGTTGAAGTCAACTGATGGTTCAGATGTTGATTGGAGCAAAGAAGTCAAGGGGAATATGTATGATATGGTTGTTGAAGGTTTTCAGCTCTTAAGCAGATGGACTGCACGTGTCTGGGAGCAATGTGCATGGAAATTTTCTCGCCCTTGCAAGGACATAATGCATGTTGAATCACATGACTCTTCAGCATCGTTTTCTGACTATGAAAAGGTAATGGTCTTTAAGTCCTTTGACTATTTTTGCTATCTAGGCCCCTCCCTTTTTTTTAGAGGCTAATAGCTCGTATAAGTTTTTGTTCTTGTGGTGCATAATGTTGGGTCTATCTTTTGAGCTAACATTTTTTCTCATTTATTTTATTTTCTTATAATCCAAACGCTTTGTTGTTGATAGAGCACAATGGTGTTGTGCAATCTATCTAACCGCTTAGTTCAATAAGGCTTCTTGTTGTTGTAGTTTATTCTCTAATAATATTTCTAAATAGATATATTTAGAGAAATAATTCTTTCTTTGTCTATTTACCAGCTTTAAAAACATATAGTGCTTGCGGCCATCAATTCTCATAACCTTAACTTTGTTTTACATAAAAAGGGTGAAGTGAGGTGGCATATTTGGTTCTACTCTACTTTCACACAAGTAAACTAATAGTGGAAGAATTTGAAAAATTTACAACATCTCGAGGACAAGGCCAAGAAGGGACACTAAAAGGTCTGTTTGATAATTTGAGCGTGAAAGGAAGTTGACTTGGTCTCAATGGGGAGTGAATCACTCCTTGATCTAGTCCCTTGAAATACTTGTCCAGCCTGATGATAGATAGCTGCCACAAATTCTATTCACTATGCAAATAAATCACTTTGGTTGTCTTTGGCTAGAAGGAGACAGCCTTCTTTTTTCTGCCAACATAATCTTTCTTAACTGTGGCTGCCAGGAAAATAAACAATTCCAGTTGGTGCTTTATACAACTGATGCATTTTCAGAGAATTATAATGGCTTTGCCAAGGAAATCCACCAATTAATATAAATAAATTACTTAATACCCCTTGTACAAACAATCCTCTATTTTCTCTGCTAAACAATTTTTCTTGAATTATGAACATCGACAAGTCTTATCTTGTAAGGTTGACTAAATGAATTGCATGATGATATTGGGCTCTATGAAAAACTAATTGTCTAGATATATCATTTACCATGAGATCCCATTTTATAATTTCCTTAAGTATTATTCTTTGGTGTTTCTAGTGGCTTTTTCCAAACTGCTATAATCATTTTTTTAAAAACTATTTTCCCTTCAATAAAGGCATAAAGGCCATGCCAACTTTTTCTTGTATACAATCATTTTGGATCTTGTCTTATGTGATTACACATCCATCATTTTGGCACCCTTATTTGTTTCTTGTTTGTTTGTTTGTTTTGCTTTTCCCCTTAAGTGCTCAACGTTCATTATATAGCATTGTTGGTTGATAAAAGTTAATTTCATAGTATTCTTCATTCTATGGCATTGCTGCTCAATCGTTCTTTCATATAATTTTGTAATGTGGCTCATAAGTTGTATCTCCTGGCAGTTGGCATAGTTCTAACTATCTCCCTTATTTTTGTGTATAGGATCCAAAGTGCTTTTCTTCCTTTCCTTTGACATTTATTTGAATTTAAAATCTCATTAAACAACTTAGTGAGCCAAAAAGTACTCTTCTCTTCTAAATTCTTCCAGACTTCAATAAGAATACCATTAAGACCAATGGCTTTACTATGATCCATTATCTTAAGAGCTTCTTTTACCTTTCCAACCTGAATTCTGCATTAGAAAGCCAAATTTTATTTCCTTTTTTTTTTGGGCTGTTAATTGTTTGACATCACTAGTAATTTTCAATGCATGATTGAAGAGGTTGTAAAATTAGCTGTGAACCTTTAAAATAATCATGTCGGGTTCAATTTCTTTTTTTTGGGCGTTGTACAATTCATGTAGTTGACTCCACCTAGTGAGATAAGGCTTGTCGTCGTCGTCATCAGGTTATGTGAAATTAAAAACATCTCCTTTCAAGTTGAATTTTTTTGGACTAATATGTATTTTTGTTTTATGCTGTAAGATTTATTGTTGTAACTATTGTTTCATCTTGTAGGTAGTGCGATATAATTACACTACAGAGGAAAGGAAAGCACTGGTTGAACTAGTCAGCTACATAAAGAGTGTTGGATCTATGATGCAGCGATGTGATACGCTGTGGCAGATGCTTTATGGGAGACAATACATGCTGAGGTCCAGGATTTTGTCCAAAATACACTAGCTACTATGCTGAGGACTTCCTTCCGAAAGAAGACAGCAAAGGAAACTTCTTTTTATCCAAGGGCAGTTGCCCCAACTGCGGCCCAGGTCTGCATCATTTCCTATTTTCCTTCTACCAAGTGTTATATAAAATTGTTATGATAGATTTCCTGTAATGAAAACAAATACTTGAACTCCCTCTTTTTTAAAGGCTTTTGACAACCTGCTGATGGGAAATAGTGGCAGGCTTTCTTTAGGAGCGGAAAATCAATGCATATGAATGTCTAACCCACCTTGGAACTTAGCAGTTTATTTAATGCACCTTGTAACTCTTTGATAGAGCTGAAGAATTAGAAAAGAGTTATATACCAGTGGACTAAAGAATTATCCTCCAATGGATAAGACAATTACCCAAAGGCTCCTAGCCATGGGGAAAAAGTGATGTATGATTAGGTGTAGCTAGGAGTATGTTTAGCATTTTGTAACTTTTTTGGGTCTTTAAATCTTTCCTTTGACTAGAGAGAAGGTTGCGGAGTATTTTGAAAATTGTGAGTGGTGAGGAGAGCTCTGGCCTCTCAAATGCCAGATTAGGGTGGAGGAAGATCATCTTTCTTCATCATTTGTTCTTGTGTAGTGCTGCTGTACTGGGTGTATTTTGTGATGTTTCATGTATTCTGTAATTTCAGTTCCTTATATTGCTTGTAATACAACTTCGTTATCTGTTTTAGTCCCATTTATGGTGTATTTTTCTGCATTTTTGCTTGTTTTAAGTTTATTAGGGTAGAGGGTTCCATTACTCTTGAAGACTTAAAATGTTTTATTTTATTTTCTGCTTTTTTATGTATGTTTGGGGCTTGTGACTAGTCCTGGCGCTAGTTGTATGAAATCAATCTTATCACTTTAGAAATTGTATCAGTTGCCTCTGGATTCTTCCTCCTTCCATTCCTCCTTCCGCCTTTTTCTCTCATCATCTTTTGCTTTCCACTCGCCTCTTTCCCTCTACTGGTTCTCCATCACCTGCCCTTTGCTTGAAACCATGCAGAAACCCCCTTTCTTGGACTGACTTGCCACTTAGGCGAACCACAATCAAATGATACTTTGCTTTACACCGAAAACCACTTCACACTAACCTCCTGCTCTAATCTACAAAAGCTACACATTGGCTTTGAATAAAGGTCAAGGAAGCTTTGAATTGGCTTTCAAAGTAAAGGGAAGGCTTGAGTAAGATAAAAAAGATTAGGAGGGGTTGTTGCAGTATCTTACTTGTTGTATCACTAAATTGGAAATTATAGGGACCTAAAGTTAGAGGAAAAGAGAAACTAATATGTTACTGGAATTTTGCTGGGAAGTAAAGATGACGCATTCATATGGAGAAGCCAACAGAGGAGCTGATTGGCTGGAGAATTATGGACACTATTATTGGAATTAAAGAATGTATCTATTAATGAAACAGAAGAGTATATACAGAAAACAAAAGGGCAAGCTGCCTTTGATGAACCTCCTCCTCTCTGAGATGGAGGTTGGTCAAATTATGGACACTCTTTACTCTGGAATCTCCTCTTCCTGAATGCAGGAAGAGGATATTGGATAGATTCATTGACAGTGTACATCGTGCCAGTGCTTACCTCTATTTATTCTATCACTATGACCATGCTAATAAACATGTCCCATTTACTTTGAACGCACTGCTAGTAACTTTTTTCTAAATCTCTGAGACTGCTATATTTCTAATACACTTCTCTTTAAGTTGAGGCATGTATTTTGTTACGAGAAAATGAAAATATGAGACAACTTAAGTAAAAGGGACTCATCTCATCCTTGATGCTGTCCATAGTACTTGACAAAAACTGAATTTTCTTACCAGCTTCCAATGAGCAGGCCCCTGTACATTCTTTCTGCTTCTTTCATTAGCCATATAGTGGAATGCTGTGAGATTAACCTAGAAATCGAAGACTAATTTCCCATGAATTGCCAACATCACGCAACTGTGTTGTACCAATTAGTCAACTTCTAAATGTCCATTAATTATTAGTTTGGGCTTCAATAATCAGTTCACTTGAACTCTGAGGTCTTGTTTACTCATTGATATATATGTTTTATCTTAAGTTATGACACATGCTGTATATTCTGGCACCAACCACTTCATGAATTATTTCTGTGAATGCATGTGTTTTGTTTTAGTTTGTGGAGTGTAGCTACTAAACTAATTTCTTTGATACAGGTGCACTGCTTGCAGTTTTTAATATATGAGGTGGTTTCTGGTGGGAACCTTAGGAGGCCTGGTGGGGCTTTTTGGCAACAGTGCTTCAGAAATTCCTGTTAATGATTTAAAACAACTGGAGACATTTTTCTACAAGCTTGGTTTTTTTTTCCTATTCTGGACTATACAGGTAAGGTTCTTAGACTGATCATGTATCAACGTTTGCATGAGAAGCATTCATTCTCTTTGCCTATTCTTATTTGATAGATTAAACTCTTATGGGTCAAGTGCGTTGGTGCAGAAAATATATTCTTATTTTTTTTTTGGGCATAATATTTGATAGGTCAAAGCAGAAATAACTTGGTTTTATTAGTATTTCTAATTCTACCCAATTCTAATATTCCTCCTTGTACTTAAGTTCTTTTGGCTAGTGTTTACATAGCAATGATCACAATACCTTGGGGTGAAATGATGTTTTTAATAGGATGTGGCAGTGATAGAATTCTTGAACATGTTACTAGGTTCATCACTGGTTTCACTGAGTTGCACATCCAATCAACTTGGGACTACACACCTCTCATGTTTGTTATCTGTAGAACAAAATGGCGGCTAGTCCAACCCTTGGAAACAGAAATAAGGGATATAAAAAAGAGATAATTACTCCAAGGTCCCACTCAAAACAATTAATTACTCTGAGGTTCATTGGCAACCAAGATTAGGAAAATGACAACACATTACTCCCAGGTCCATTGGCAACTTAACCTCAGTTGCCAATGGACTTGGGAGTAATTCATTATTTTGAATGGGATTTGTATGTAATTCTTCCTATAAAAATGGGTTTACTATTACTAGTTAACTATAATACATGTGCCTAAAATCTAGGCCTTTGGGATCTTATGCAATGTTAAAAGCATCCAGTACACAACCGTGGAAAACTGTTAATTTGAAAGGGTGAATTGATATTTAAAGAACCACAGGACCATAAAGTGAATTAGAATCTGCTTTCATCATAAGATTATGTTGTGTAGGAATAATTTGAGCTTGTAGGAACTAGGAAGAAATGAGGGAAAAGATGAGAGAAGAACAGAAAGATAGGTAGAGTCAGAGAGAAATGAGAGATTAAAGAGAGGTCGAGAGAAATCGAGGAACGAAGGAAATTGTATTTAGTCACTGCTGAGATAAGAAACTATAATACAAATGCCTTAATATATATAGGCTCACTCACTTACCTAACGGCTAATTTCACAGCAACAGCACCGCTAACTAAACTGTTTTAACTAATATTAACATTTTATAAAACTATAACAATACCCCCCCTTAAAAGATCCTTGCCCTCAAGGATCATTGATAACAAAGTGAGGAAATTTTTGTTGCAACTGATGTAGAGGCATCCAAGATGCTTCCTCATCAGGTAATTGCTTCCACTTAATCAGAACTTCAGTAAAAATCCATACCTTCTTTCTTCCAACTCGTTTTGTAGAATATTTCAGGTTCTAAGGCTGGGGATAGCTCTGGCCAATCAAGAGGGGGATGCCTTTGCTTTACTTTAGGGTCAGGACAAAACTTTAATAGAGAAACATGGAAAGTTGGATGTATTCTTGATTCAGCTGGTAGCTCTAATTTGCAGGCAACAGCACCTATTCTGGCAATGACCTTGTAGGGACCAAAATATCTAGGAGCTAGCTTTTGATTACTCCTGCAGCAGCAGAAATTTGTCTATAGGGCTGTAACTTAAGGAAAACCCATTGACCAACTGCAAACTCTCGATCAGTCCTATGAGAATCAGCCTTTTGTTTCATTAGATTGGCTGCTCGATGAAGATGATGCTTCAAAACAGCTAACACAGCTTCTCTAGCTGAAAAAGTCCTGTCTAAAACATCCAAAACAGAACCATTAGGTAAATAAGGACAATGAATAGGGGCTTTCTGACCATATAAAAGCTCATGAGGGGTTGCTTTTGTGGCTGTATGGAATGTGGTATTATACCACCATTCAGCTTGTGACAACCACTTGCTCCAATCCCTGGTTGTTCCCAACACATACATCTAAGATAGGTTTCTAAGCACCTATTTAGGACTTCAGATTGCCCATCTATTTGAGGGTGATATGCGGTTGAAAGTTGCTGCTTAATTCCCAAAACTTGCAGAAATTCCTTCCAAAATCCACTCACAAATATAGGGTCATGATCACTAATAATTTCAGCGGGTGCATCATGCAATTATACACAGTTCCATAAAGAGTTGTGCTAAAGAAAGCGGAATAAGGATGAGTAAGAGGTATAAAATGGGCATATTTACTCATTCTATCAATTAATACCCAAATTGTATCCTTACCATGAGATTTAGGAAGTCCTTCTATAAAATCCATTGTAATACTCTCCCAAACTCGACTTGGAATGGAAGAGGTTGCAACAGCCTTGGTGGAGCAATAGCTTCATATTTACAATGAGCACATGTATCACATTGCTTGATAAAATCTGTCACCTCATTAGTCAATTTTTTTTCCGCCAAAATAATGCTTTAATGAGTTAATCCTATGATAAGTGGCTTGAATTTCTGAATGCCCTCCTTGGGAACTAGAATGTAACCACTCCAAAATTTGTTGTTTCAGATTAGGCTCACTCCCAATTACTAGCTTTCCCTTCCTTCTCAACAATTCTCCATCCAAGAAAAATGTCCCAATGTACCACTATTTTCTTGAGCTTTCTTTTGTCTCTGAAACCACAGCATCACTTCCCCAACTTCCCTTGATTTTGTCCCGCAATTCAGGAGAAGACGTATCTAAAACCATCTGCATCAGTTGCTGTTTGGGTATTCTTGAGAGAGCATCAGCTGCTGAATTATTATTCCCCTTCTTATATTGTATTTTGTAGTCAAACCCAGCTAGTTTTGCAACCCAAATCATCTGCAATGAGGTCTTTAGCTTCTGTCCCAGTAGATATTTCAGACTTTGATGGTCAGACCTGATTTCAAACCATTTCCTCTCAAGGTACTGATGCCAATAAAGGACAGCAAGGACCACCGCCATTAATTCCTTTTCATATATAGAAAGGTGCTGGTGTCTTTCAGCTAAACCTTTGCTAAAGTAGGCAATTGGCTGCCCCTGCTGCATTAGTACTGCCCCCACGCCAAAACCACATGCATCTGTCTCCCCCACCACAATTCTTTAGTAAAATCAGGATGAGAAAGGACAGTTGCTGATGTTAATATCTCTTTGAGATTATTAAATGCTTTGGAGGCCACTTCTGACCATCTGAACCCATCCTTCTTAAGAAGGCAAGTTAGTGGCTTGGCTAAAGCTCCATAACCCTTGATAAACCTTCTGTAGTAACCTGCCAATCCGAAACGCCCTTAGTTGTTTCATGGTCTTAGGTTCAGGCCATTCAGCAATTGCTTGAATCTTCTTTGGATCTGTTTTAACTGTCCCTTTACCAATTAGATGACCCAAACATTCTACCTCATTGGCTGCAAAAGAACACTTGCTCATCTTGACATAATACTGATGTTTCCTCAAAATGGAAAATACTTCCTTAAGATGCTGCACATGATCATCCAAGTTAGCACTATAAATTAATATATCATCAAAAAATACTAGCACAAACCTTCTCAAATAAGGACGAAATATGCTATTCATGGCTTCTTGAAATGTGGCTGGGGCATTAGTTAGGCCAAATGGCATAACCAGCCACTCATAGTGCCTACTATGCGTTTTGAAAGCAGTTTCCCGACATCTCGAGGCACCTTTCGAATTTGGTGATAACCAGCTCTAAGATCTAGCTTAGTGAAATATTTTGCAGTATTCAATTCATCAAAAGGTCCTCTACCAAAGGAATAGGATATTGATTTTTTACTGTTTTCTTATTTAATTCTCTATAGTCTATACACATTCTCCAAGTTCCATCTTTTTTCTTAACTAAAACTATAGGAGCAGAAAATGGACTTGAGCTTTCTTGTATTACCCCCCTTGCAATAACTCTCCCACTAACCTTCAATAACATCTTTTTGAGCTGAGAGATATCTGTAAGGTTTTAAGTTTATAGGATTAGTTCCCTCCTGAAGAACAATAGAATGATCATGCCCCTTCCTGAAAGGTGGTAACCCTTTAGGCACTTCAAAGAGATCAGAAAACTCTGGTAATGTGGAAGAGATTACTTCTGGAATTTCTGAACAGCACTGGATAGAGAAAATTTCCACCCTTTCCTGCCCTTCTGGTATTAATTGTAACAAAAATACCTGACCAGTATTAAAATCTTCACTTTCCAGCCTCTTTGGCTGCACCACACGTAAGGTATTGGGAGGGGTAGCTTGAAGCTTACACATTTTCCCTTCAAGTAAAAAGAACATAGTTAGAGACTCATAATCCCAGAAAGCATTCTTAATACTTTTGAGCCATTTAAGCCCAAGTATCAAATCATAAGTAAGCAAATCAAGAACTCTAAAATCAAAAGAAAATTCTAAGCCCTGCATTTTCCATTTAAATCCTTCCCAAATGCCATGTATTCTAAGCCTTCTTCCCCTTGCCACTTCCACCCATGTTTCATGAGCTCCATCAGGTTGCCAACCCAGCTTCTGGGCTATACTAAGATCTAAAAAATCTTGAGTGCTGCCACTATCAATTAAATTCTGGAGCTGTCTCTGCCCACAATAGGCTGTGAGCCTCATGGAGGACACAGTATCCACTCCATCAATGGCATGGAGAGAAATAAAAGACTGGTCCTCATCTTCTTCTATCTCACTGGCCTCTTCCTGTTAAGCATCTTCCTCAGACTTATCTTGCACAGAATATAACTGCAATTTCTGTCTCTGAGGGCATTTGTGGTCGCGGGAGACTTTTTCATGGCAATAAAAGCACAAGTTTTTGATTCTATGTTCAGCTTCCTCTTCAGCCGAGAGGATCTTCATAGTGGGTCTGCTGCCTTTTTGACTAAAAGAAACATTTTTAACTAATAAAGAGGGCATCTTTTCCTTCGGTCGGGTCCCACTCCTAGTTAACACATTTTTTATTAACAGCCCACGTGTTCTGGCTTGAGGACGGTGTGGCCGAAGGTGACTGAGCCACGTACCCTCCATTCCTACCTTGTGTCTTCTTTTCAGTGTGCCTCACCGTCATCACTTCTTGCATTCTGGCCAATTTCCGAGCTTCCCTCAAAGTGTGCGGCTTGAATAGGTGAATTGGTCCTTCATAGTCCTCCCGAAGACCCGATAGATAGATGTCTACCAGATATTCTTCGGGTAACCGAAGTTTGCACGCTATCATATCGAACTCGTCGTTGTAGTCGACCAGCGTTCCACGTTGCTTCAGGCAAGCGAGGTTGCTTATCGGTGTCTTATGAACTAGTCCGAAATGGTCCTTTATTTGCTTGGTATATTCTTCCCAGGTAGGCCGCATTCCTTCCCACGTCTTCTCGTACGCTTGATGCCATTGGAAGGCTTGTGGGTCAAGATGCATACTTGCAATCTTGATCTTGGATTCTTCCTGCTTTTCATCTAGCTCAAAATACCTTTCACACTTCAAGAGCCAGCCGCCGAGCGCATCCTCTCTCGTAAACCTGGGAAACTCCATCTTCGTAAACTGAGTGGGTCTCTTATATTCTCTTGTATCATTCCCTTCTCGGTGCCTACGATCATCAAGGTCATGCTGCCGGTCAAGGTTCTGTCCATTTCGAGGATTACCCTCTCGTTCAGCATCTCGATCCCTAACCAGTAATTGGAGTTGCTGGGAGAGCCCATCAACCAGGTCAGTCAAAGCCTCAATCTTGCCATTATTTTCTTCAATCTTGACCAAGTAGTCTTCCATCTGATGCTGATCTTGTTTGATGTGTCTCTGAGTCTTGACCATATATCATGCGAACCGGAGAGAGAGAAGGGGGGAGAGAGAGAGAGAGGTCGAGGAGCGTTAGCTCTGATACCACTATTGTGTAGGAATAATTTGAGCTTGTAGGAACTAGGGAGAAATGAGGGAAAAGATGAGAGAAGAACAGAAAGATAGGTAGAGTCAGAGAGAAATGAGAGATTAAAGAGAGGTCGAGAGAAATTGAGGAACAAAGGAAATCGTATTTAGTCACTGCTGAGATAAGAAACTATAATACAAATGCCTTAATATATATAGGCTCACTCACTTACCTAACGGCTAATTTCACAGCACCGCTAACTAAACTGTTTTAACTAACTAATATTAACATTTTATAAACTATAACAGATTAGTGGCTAAATCTGAATCTTTTGGGGGTTATATATTTTATATGATATATATTTGGCCATTGTACATTATGTGAATTGGATGGTGAAGATAATTCCTTTTACATCATTCATGACGGGCTTAAGATTTGGTTTTTACATTGTATCCCTCTTTTATGTTTTATCATAAATTAACTAGATGTCATGGTGATCACCAGTACTTAGAAATTATCTTGAAAGCCAGGGACTCTCTAAGATATTTCTGAACTTACAAGTGGTATAGAATGCTTTGGTTTCTAGACATGCTTCAGTTTTATTGACTCTTAGAAGTTCAATCATGCTTGCAGTCACTGTTGCAACGTTGACAGACCTTGGTTTCTTATGGTTTCGGGAATTTTATTTAGAGTCTTCTCGAGTCATTCAGGTAAATAAATAACTCTTGTGTGTGCATATAACTGAATTTTCTGTTTTCTGAACCACATTTTTCTTCTTAAGCATGTGCTTAATTATCAGTCATGCATTAAATAGGCGTTGTTGTGGTCATATTAAGACAGGAAATTGAAGTAAGCTGAAATGAACTTCTCTGTTAAGTTCTACGACTACCCTCAAGTCGGAGCAGCTTAAAATTTTCCAAGATACTTGCAAGATATTGCGTTTTGATTGCTTATAGGAATTTGTTCATGGGGATGATTCTATGTGAACCACTTCATCCAACAATTTAAGTTGTTAAGTAAGGACCTGTGAATTATTGTATGTATGGGCTTGCTTTGCATATAATTTTTCATTTTTTTTGGGGGTCCTCTGGCAGATAATGATTTTCCTCTTGAGAATATCTGTCGTCTAATTGCCACCTCTGCCCACACCCCAAACTAGATCTTGTTAGTTTCTCCAGACTTCTCAAGGAAGATGGAAGTCAGTCTACATATTTGATGTGGCAATGTATTTTATCTGAAGGAAAAAATGGTTGTAGCAAGCTGCATATATCTTGATCTTTCTACATCCTTCTGATGGATTTCCATATATATATGTATATATATAAACTCTGATCTGTCAATATTTGCTTAGAGTTTCCTTTGTTTTGCTAGAGATTTCTTTTCTAGCATCTAGATCTAAAGTTGTAGCTTCTTTACTTTCTGATTCGTGCTCATACGTGTCTGTTTTTCTTCCTCTTCCTTGAATAAAAATTGTGATTTTGCTCCTATAGTTTCCAATTGAGTTCTCTCTTCCCTGGATGTTGGTGGATTGTGTACTTGAGTCACCAAATTGTGGGCTTCTGGAGAGTGTTCTGATGCCATTTGACGTCTATAATGATTCAGCACAGCAAGCACTAGTCGTGCTGAAGCAACGGTTCCTCTATGATGAAATTGAAGCTGAGGTATAATCCTTGGGGAAAATGACAATTATGGATCTTGTAAAGATATTAATGACAATTAAAGATCTCAAATTATTGAAAATTATGGACCTTGTATAGATATTAATGACAATTAAAGACCACAGGTTATTGAAATTTCATATGAAGACCATGGTCTTTGTTAAAATACTTCTAATTATTGAAATGACCAATAGAATGTTACTCATTAATTTAAGGAAAGTTGTGAATTTAAGGAAAATCATTGTGAATATATAGAAAATCAATCATGAATGGATAGATAGTTTCATGAATGTATATATTATCACTTGTGAATTTTAGGATAATCTCTTGTGGATTTGGGAAAGTCACTTGTGAGTTTATGAAAAATCAGTTGTGAATAGGTATTCAGAAATGTAAGAGTCTCTAAATCATTGATTTACAATTATAACTATTTAGATCTATTCACAATTGACGTTTCTTTTATTTACAAGTGACTTCTTTAAATTGATATTTGACTGTTTCTAAATCACAAGTGTTGACTCATAAATTCATGAGACTATCTATTCATTTATGGCTGAATTTTCCTAAATTTATACCTTCCTCAAATTCACAACTGAGTATCCTTAAATTCATAGGTGACAAAGCATTTATCTATTCACAATTGACTTTCCATTGATTTTTAAGTACATTCTTTTAATTCATAACTAACTTTACTTAAATTCATGAGTCACATTTCATTGGTTATTTTTTAATAATTATTTATTTTAGTTACAAATAAAAACCATAGTCCTTCCATAACAATTTTTCATTAATGCTTTCACAAGATCTGTAATTGTCATTTTCCAATCCTTTTTTTTTTTAACCCCATGCTAGATATTATTAGATCAATTGCATGGGGCACTGAAAATTCTTCATTAAGTTTATGCAATTGCTCTTAAGTGTATGCAAGTTAAATGTAATTAAGTAAAGCGCTTAATTTTTTGAAGTAAATAATGGTTTCAAACTCCGCCTATGTTTATAGCCGGTCCCAAGCCCGGGTAAAGGAGGAGGGTTGTGTTAGGCCATCAACAGCCAATGTAAAAATTTGTTGAATCTATCATGAACATGGACAATAGACGTTATAATGTTAATGCTAGGTCGTTGCCCATAAGTAACGCGCTGCATGGTTCGAGTACAGTGATAAGTGAGTTAGAGCCGCTGCATCGGCGCCCGAATGTAGTGTTAAATGAGCAAGGGCTACCGTGTCATTCTGGACGCACGCGGCTAAAGAAGTTAGTCCATAAGCAAAATTAGATTTGGTACTTGGAATGTTGGGACATTAAATTGTAAATCTGTAGAGGTTGTAGGGGTTATGATTCAAAGGAAAATCAATATCCTTTGCTTGCAAGAAACAAAATGGCGTGGAGAAGGAGCTAAGGATATTCAAGGTTTCAAACTTTGGTATACAGGAAAAGTAAGTGCACGCAATGGAGTAGGCATCATTATAGATAAGGAGTGGAAGAAGAACGTTGTAGAAGTTAGCAGAATTGGAGACAGAATTATTTCTTTAAAAATGATAATTGGACGTGAGACTGTTAATATTGTTAGCGCTTATGCGCCGCAAGTCGGGACAGAAGCCAGTCTTAAGGAATTATTTTGGGAGGATCTGGAGGGGTTGATTCGACACATACCACAGAGTGAAAAGATTTTTATTGGAGGAGACTTTAATGGGCATGTCGGGAGGGAAGCTGGTCAGTATGCGAGGGTGCATGGTGGTTTTTGTTTTGGAGAGCTAAACAATGAAGGGCAAACTCTTCTTGATTTCTCATTGGCGTATGATTTTAAGATTGCCAACACTTGTTTCAAGAAGAGAGATGAGCATCTCATCACTTACAAAAGTGGAGCCTCAAGGTCGCAGATTGATTTTCTTTTGGTTAGGAACACAGATAGAAAACTTTGTAAAAATTGTAAGGTGATCCCTGGAGATGCTGTAACGACACAACATAGGGTTCCTAGTCCTTGATGTGTGTATTATGAGTAAAATCCAAAAACGTCGACAAGTAGTAACACCAAAGATTAGGTGGTGGCAATTAAAAGGTGAGAAGCAAGATATTTTCAAGCGAAATCTTTTGGATAAAGGAATTTGGGATTCTCAGGGAAGTGCTAACATCATATGGGAGGATATGGCTAAAAAGATACGGGAGGTTGCAAAAGTAGTTTTGGGAGAATCGAAAGGTTCTGGTCCGAGAGATAAGGAGTCTTGGTGGTGGAATAATAGTGTACAGGACAAAATCAAGTATAAGAAGAACTGTTTTAAAGCCATACATTTGTGTAACAATGAGGAAATTGGGAGAGGTACCGTATGGCTAAGAAGGAAACTAAGAGAGCTGTGGGTGAAGCTCGTTCCAAAGCTTTTGAAGAATTTTATAAGAACCTTGAGACGAAGGAAGGAGAGCAAAATATTTATAAGATTGCCAAGAGTAGGGAAAGAAAATCAAGAGATCTAGAACAGGTAAGGTGTATTAAGGATGAAGAGGGAAGAATTTTAGTTACAGATGATGAAATTAAAAATAGATGGGAGACTTATTTTTCTAAACTTTTCAATGATGGAGAGGATTCATCTAGTAATTGGAGGATTTAGTAACTGGTGAAGGAGAACAAAATTTGTCATTCTATCGAAAAATACGTGATAAGGAGGTAAAGGAAGCTCTTAAGAAAATGGCAAATGGTAGAGCTAACAGACCTGATTGTATATCTATCGAAGCGTGGAAATGTTTAGGTGAAGAAGGGTGAGATGGTTAACTAAGTTATTTAATGTGATTTTACAGTCCAAGAAAATGCCTGATGAGTGGAGGAGAAGTACATTAATTCCTATTTATAAAAAAAAGGAGATATTCAGAATTGTACTAACTATAGAGGGATTAAACTCATGAGCCACACAATGAAATTTGTGGGAGAAAGTAATTGAGCACAGGTTGAGATTGGAGACAAGTATTTCTGAGAATCAATTTGGTTTTATGCCAGGTAGATCAACTACAGAGGCAATTTATCTACTAAGGGGATTAATGGAAAAGTATCGTTGTAAAGATAAAGATCTACACATGGTTTTTTATTGATTTGGAAAAAGCTTATGACCGTATACCAAGAGAAGTGCTTTGGAAAGCGTTGGAAAAAAAGGGAGTACGGATTGCTTATATTAAAGCCATACAAGATGTATGAGGGGATAAAAACTAGTATAAGAACGCCTAGTGGTCAAACAAAGGATTTTCCTATAAAGATTGGACTACATCAGGGATCATCTCTGAGTCCTTATTTGTTCAACTTGATTTAAATGTTTTGACGGAACATATTCAAGAGGAAATCCCGAAATGTATGCTCTTCGCGGATGATATAGTTCTTATAGCAGAGACAAGAGAAGAGGTTAATTGCAAACTTGAGTTATGGAGGAGGACATTGGAGTCGAAAGGTTTTCGTCTGAGTAGAAGTAAGACGGAATATTTATATTGTAAATTTGGTAAAGGACTATTCGAAAATAATTTGGAAGTGAAATTGGGAGATCAAATTATACCTCAAGTGGAAAAGTTTAGATATTTGGGAGCCATTATTCAAAATGATGGCGAAATCAGTGGAGATATTTCACATAGAATTCAAGCTGGGTGGTTTAATTGGAGAAAGCTAAAGGAGTTATTTGTGACCGTAAGGTGCCTAATAAACTTAAAGGAAAGTTTTATCGTACTGCTATCAGACCGGCAATGTTTATATAGTAGTGAATGTTGGGCTCTAACGGGACAGCAAGAGCATAAAGTTGGAGTAGCAGAGATGAGAATGTTACGATGGATGTGCGGACATACACGTAAAGATAAAATTCGAAATGAGCACATACGTGAAAAAGTGAGGGTGGCACCTATTGAGGAAAAAATGGTAGAAAATCGGTTGAGATGGTTTGGGCATGTACAAAGAAGACCAAGGGAGGCACCAGTGAGAAGAGTGGAACATATAACTTTGAGTCCGATTAAGAGAGGTAGAGGAAGGCCTAAGAGAACACTCTTGGAAGTTGTTGAACGTGATCTTTTAATTAATAATATTTCTAAAAGCTTAATAAATGATAGAGCACAATGGCGTCTTGCAATCCATGTAGCCGACCCCACCTAGTGGGATAAAGGCTTGTTGTTGTTGTTGTTGTTGTTTGTAAAATAAATGGTTTCACATGTGCCAGTTTATTCTTAAACTGTTTACATTGAACTTCTTAACAGGTGGACCATTGTTTTGATATATTTGTTTCAAGATTATGTGAAACTATTTTCACATATCAAAAGCTGGGCAGCAAGGTGTGCTCTTTTTCCTCTCTTGGTTGTTCAACTTTGTTGTTGATATATTGCAAACTATTATTTTGCTTGCAAATACTGCAGTGAATTACTTGATCCTTCTTTCCTCTTCGCCTCAGACAATGCTGAAAGGTATTCTGTCCAGCCTATGAGGTTCAATATGCTGCTGAAGATGACTAAAGTCAAGGTTAATGCTTAATTCCTTCTTAGTGCTTGCCTCCTATGATTTGATTTGGTGCATTCAAGTGAAAGCTAGATAACGACGTGTCAATATGTGTAGCAATATGTGTTTGTCAAACTCTACCTCTCTAACTTTGTAGTGTAGATATTAAAATCATAACCCAATTACAAATTCCCTCAATTGTCAAAGTCTTCAGAGACATATAGTAGTCAATTTAGCTTGAATAGGAATAAATATGTACATGATCTACCGTCTAGTAGGTTCATGTTTCATGGTCTATCCCTCCTTCCATATATAACCCCCCTCCAAGTCAGATGCATGTGTGCACACACAAGCTCATATCATAAAGATTCCTCAGATATGTGCCTGCTGATTGATCACTATGGCCGGAACAGCATTCCTCTCATATACTTTGCATTCTACTAACTGTTATGATGCACAGCTACTTGGGAGGACTATCAATCTGCGAAGTTTGATTGTTGAAAGGATGAACAAGGTTTTCCGTGAAAATCTGGAGTTCCTTTTTGATCGTTTTGAGTGTCAGGACCTGTGTGCCATAGTGGTTAGTAGGTTTACTTACGGATGTTTTTTTTTTTTTAAAGAATCATTAACTGAAGCAACACAACCATTTTATTGCAGGAGCTAGAGATGTTATTGGATGTCTTAAAACATGCCCATGAATTACTGTCTAGAGATCTTTCCGTAGATTCCTTCAGTCTCATGTTGAATGAGATGCAAGAGAACATTTCTCTCGTGTCCTTTTCTAGCCGACTGGCCTCTCAGGTGTTTGTCTTTCTTCTCTCTGCATATGAATAATTATGAATATGAAGATTATTTTGCTGCTATACCAAATTAGACATCACTATTTGAATGGTAAATGATAGTACATGGCTTGAGCTATTTCTTAGCTTTTCATATAATTTGTTTGTGTGTATGCTAGATTTGGTCAGAGATGCAAAGTGATTTTTTGCCCAATTTCGTTCTTTGCAATACCACTCAACGTTTTATCAGATCAGCAAAGGTTATTCCTCTACAAAAGCCATCTATACCCTCTGCCAAGCCTAACTTCTATTGCGGCACTCAAGTAAGCATTATCCACATTCTTTTTTAATCTATTCTATATCAATTGTTTATTCTTTTTTAATCTGCAATCAATAATAAACCAATTGTGATATTGTTTGAGAGCCACAGTTGTGCCCAACACCTTAGTTATTCCTTCTAGTTTCGCCTTTTTTGTCCTTCAAAACTATCTTGTTTGTCTGGTTGTCTATTTTGGCTTTCCTCTCTCCTAAACTAGAGGGGCTATTAGTAGTATACTCTTTGTATGGATTTACCACCTTCAAGCATCTGCAACCTATATTATTTTTTGAAAGACTTCTTGTGATACTCATAAAATAATTTTTTTTTCTTGAGGACATGCGTGTTTCTCACATTATTCTGTTTTTATGGTAGGATTTGAACTCTGCTCATCAAAGTTTTGCACGACTGCATAGTGGATTTTTTGGAATACCTCACATGTTTTCGATTGTTCGACTTCTAGGATCTAGATCATTACCATGGCTTATTCGAGCTCTTCTAGATCACATATCCAACAAGGTATGTTAGGCAATAGAGCTTTAGAGTTACCTTTCATGCTTTGCTTTTTTACAGTGAATGTATCCATTGCATGTTGCTCTAGGTGATAAGTCCTGAAACACACAATGGGATGGGAGAAATTTACTATAACAATTTGACTGAGTAGTTAGTTAATTGATTGAAAGTAAGTAGTAGTCAAGTTTAGGAACTACGGATGCCAACACTATAGAGTCAGAAATTAGAATACTCCCTTTTCCATTAAGGTGCTAAGGAGCCATCTGTAATCTCAGCTGTAACGTTTCCAACACATGGAGTGTAAGTGGAAAACAACTCATGACAATGAGTCGTGTCGTCGGAGGCTCCTGAATTAACAATCCAGACTATGGCTTTGTGAGATGTTTGTAAGGCTTGAAGAAACGTTCCTCTTTTAGCAATTGTTGCTTTAGGCCCATATTTTGCCGCTGACACTATGGTCTCAATTTGGTTACCTTTATTAGAATATTTAGGAGAGTCCAAATAACCACTCTTCAAGCTTTCCATGAGATGAAACCCATATAGTAGAGGAGAATCAGTACCCACATTCTAAGAGCACTCCAAACTCCTTCAAATAGACCCCTAAACACCCTATAGGGATAACTGAATGTGGAGGGAAGGGTACCCAATTGTGGATGATGCCTGGATCTTGTCGGAAAAGGGTCTTTGTTGCCAAAAAGAGAAGTCATGGCCTGAATAGAGGTTTCATGCGCTTCCACGTGCCACCAGGCAAGCATTGATGTCGGACCTTTAGGCAGTGCATGTGGGCCACGCATGCTAGCGATCGCCATGTCCTGAGGGGTTTCATCGATCGGAGCTGTCCAAGCACACGTAAGGGGGCGATGAGAGCCACGACGGTCTTGAACATCACCTGCATCATAGCCCTAGGGTGTTGGACGGAATACCTTACGCAATCAATAACTCATAAAACCTTAATGATGATTTTGGATCATTTGCTATGATACCATGTGGAATTTGAGAGAAAATAATATTTCTCATTGATTCAATACTGAGTACAAGCTGACTACATACATACACAAGGGGAAATAAATATTAATAAAGTCTGATAAAGCCTAATAAAGACTCTACAATATTTACAATAAATACCAAATATTCCCATAGTAACAAACTAACTTTTACTCTTCTACTATTACTAGTTCTTTAAGCTACACGTTTCTTAAGTATAAATCTGATAGGTGCTCAAAATAACTAAAATAAGAATAACTCTATTAGGATGATATAGAACAAGAATCTCGTTCTATATTTTTCTTAATAGCCACGCTCAGGAGAATCTCCAAAGGGTTTAAAAGACTATTTTATTGATAAACTGATATGATAGCTTCTAAGTTGCTAGTCATATTTATGATGCTAAATACAATCTAAAATAATGGATAAAATCTAGATAACTAGATAACTAAATAATATCTCCTATAATCTAAAATACTGAATAAAATCTAAATAGATAAACTACTAGATCTAAATAAAATCTAAAGAATAAATCTGACTAAATAAAATACTAAATCTAAAGAAATATCAAATACTGAGCAAAATAAACAATGAAATCAATCTGTATTTATCTTTTGACGCTTTCTTCTTGAATAAGTCTTCATGGAAATATTATCTGGAATCTTATCAAAATCACTTTCTCACCACACCCTTCCCCCCCCCCCCAAAAAAAACAAGAAAAGAAAAAAAGTCAAGTTGTATGTTATAAAAAAAGTCAATCTGTAACCTTGAAGGATTGTCAATTGTGGCTTAAGCTGGAAAATCTATGAATTGGCTCCTAAGTTGTTAGAGTGGACTACTTTTCTTGACAATGTTGCTAGGAAAACCGCAACGGGAATTTTTAGGTGGTTCTTGTGGTTTTTCTTGATTCCTTTCTTGGGGCGCTTATTTTTCTTCCTTGGTGCCTATTAGGTAATGTCCAAATCTGCTTTGATAAGGAGATTTATTATCCTTGACAAGTCCATGAGCTTGATTAGGATATGTCTCCTTTTCTCCCTTTTGTACACACATGCACAAGCTCACTTGGTTGAATACTAGAGCATATTTTATCTACTCTTCCCTATTGTCCTAAAGATATTTATGGTCTTGGATTATTATACTCGACCCATGAATCACCTTCAGTAGATACCATACCCTTACCTGCAAATGGTTCTGTCTCTTTACTCATGCATTGTCCAATCTTAGGCCTAATAGATCCCTTCATTCTTGTCCTCTCCCAGCCCAAGAGTCTAGTTTGCCTATGGCCCTTTCTCTCTTTCTATAATACAACCATGAAGGCTTCCTTGTTGTAACTTGCCATAAGCTTGATGGAACTAGTTATCTACAACTATCCTCATCTGTGATAGAACCTTAGACATATAGAGCGAAAAGAAAGGAAAATGCCTTTACTGGATGACATGAGCAAGAATCTTATCTTAATTCATAAAACTAATAAAGCCTCCCCCTCCCCTCTCATCTTAATACAGCCATAGAGGCTTCTGACTCATAACTTGCCATAGGGATATATTTGATTTCATAGGGATCAATTTTATTTCTGTGATGAATGTGAACGAAAGTAATACACCCAAAGACTTGCAAAGAGAGGTGATTTTGAAGGTGAGGATTGGAATGGGTAGTATGAAGAACATCAAGGGGGGTTTGGAATGATAAGATATGGCTAGGTATCCTATTGATAAGATGGGTGGCAGCTAGGATAGCATCACCCTAATAACATCTGGACACATTATGGGTGAGAAGAAGGGCTTTGGCGACATCCATATGTGGTGATTTTTTCTTTCAGCTATCTCATTTTGTTGGGGGTGTGAGCACACGTGCTTTTATGAATAATGCTGTGTTATTTAAGGAAATTGCCTAGGGCACTACTAATGAACTTTGTACTATTATCAGTATGAAGAATTTTTATGGTTGTTTGGAACTGGGCTATAATCATATGGTAGAAATTCACAAATATGGAGACAACCTTAGTTTTTTCTTTGAGGAGGTAGGTCCAACAAACTTGAGTATGATTATCAATAGGTTTTATAAACATTTTTTATGGGTACGATTTGAAATGTAGTTGGGTCCCCAAAGGTCACTATGGATAGTGGCGAAAGGTTGGGATGTTTGATAAATATTGTGAGAAAATATAGTTCTTTAGTGCTTTGCGAGTTCACAAACATCACAATAAAACTTGGAAACATCTTTATTAGAGTAAACATAATGAAACATTTGACTTAAATACTGAAAATTTGGATGACCAAAACGTTGGTGCCATAGCAAAAGGTCGTTATTCCTAGGAAGGGTGACTTTATTGCTAATACTACCATTCTTTATGAAAGGTGCATCAAAGTAGTAAAGACCGTCAAATTCCTTAGTGCTGCCAATCATTGTCCCCATTGACAGTTCCTAAAGCACACAATAAGTGGCATAGAAGTTAGCATGGCAATGTTTGTTCCTGTTCAGTTTATGAACAGATAATAAATTGCACTTCAAATTGGGAACATGAAATACAAAGTAAAGAGTAAGCTTATCAGAAATTTTGACATCTCCTATCCCAACCACAAGAGGTAAAGAGGCATCAGAAATTTTAACCTTAAGAGAATCATCTCACGGTGTATAAGTAGTAAAAAGTGCAGTGGTTATTCGTCATATGATCAGAAGCACTAGAGTCAACAATCCAGAATCTTCCAATACATAAATGTTGAATAGCACTTAAGGCTTGTAAGAAGTTACTGTTGTGAACTATGGTTGCTGCTGGTTGTTGGGACAAACCAGGCATTTGGAGTGTGTTTAAAAAATTCATAAATTTAGTGAATTGATTATATGAGAATGCTTGAGGTGCGAGACTTCCATCATTAAGTTTCTCTATACTGACATGATAACCACGCCCCTGGGCTTTTTGGGTTTTCAATCTGGAGGTTTTCCATGAATATCCCAACAAGTCTCTTTCGTATGGCCTACCGTTTTATAGTGCTCACAGACAAGTTTTGTTTTTTTGGTTTCTTGAGGTGTTGAATCAACACCTCTAGCTGCAAGTGCTGATGGTTCAAGTGCATTGTTGGTTGGATGATTATCATTTTGTAGCATAACTCGTCGTCGAGAATCTTCATGCCTAACTTTAGCAAAGGCTTCATAAACAGATGGTAGTGGAACACGGCTAAGTATTCTCCCCCTTACGACATCGAGATCTGTGTTGAGGCCAATAAGGAATTCAAATAAATGTTCCTTATTGGCTTGTTTCTCATATTGGGCAGCATCCTCGGCATTTTTTCATGATGCCTCATTATTCAAATCCAACTCTTGCCAGAGTGCAGTCATATCGAGATAATATTCGTTAAGGCTGCAGGATCCTTGTGTCATGCGCCACAACTTGCTTTTGATTTTGAAAATTTTGAGACATTTTCTCCATCAGAATACACTTCTCGAATTGCTTCCCATATTTCTCATGTAGTAGGTGGAAACATAAAGCTTCGTTTAATTGCTAGAGCCTAGAGCCATAGCATTAATAAGCCAGGAGGCAGCCATGGAATTTTTGTTCTTCCGTTTCTATGGAGCTTAGAGTTTGGAATTATCGGGCATTTCAAAATCCCCATTGAGATATCTGAGACGCCCATGGCCTTCCCTGGCTAGCTTCACAGATTGCACCTATTCTTGGTAGTTGTTGCCAGTGAGTTTCTCTGGCACGATGAGGACAGCAGACTCTGTGGTGCGCTCGACCCCTTCCTTGGCGTCAACTTGGACTCAAACCATTGGAGCTCTTGGTTTCAGTCGGGTTGTGTTTTGGACCATGCGACTCCCCTTGTGCCTCCACATCATCGTCTTTTGAAGTGAGTAAATTCTTGATTTCTCCCTCTTGCTCTAATACCATGTGAGTTGAGAATCAAAAAACTGAATGTATATTATTTACAAGAGCTGAATGATGCAATATATATAGTAGAAGAATCCTTCAAATCACTTAATATACGCCTACACATCTACAAATCTGCGAGCAATAAAAATCTGATTGCAACGGTCAGATCAGAGAAGAATCAGGGATTATGATAAATTGAAATTAATCCATCAAAAACAGATTGATTATCAGGATTTTCTACCTTAGGCATCTCATACTACCCTAGTCTCCATCCAAATGCTTGTATAAATAAGCTTATTAGTCAGATCATCTAACTTCTGTAATATCCTGATGGGCTTTCAAAGTGTGACTGAAACAAGGAGAAGTGGGGAGGATTAAAAATATTGACTGATGAAGGTCATATATAGATGGTTGTCATGTAGGGGACTGACAGACATACATGTATGCATACAGTGTATGCAAATGCATCCTTGTGTTTCCAAATATTTGGATCTGGGGTTAAAAAAAAAAAAAACCATGCGTCAGTAAAATTTTATGTGTGCTATTCTCAGATAACTATGATTGAACCAATGATCACTGGATTGCAAGAATCATTGCCGAAAACTATTGGACTTCTGCCTTTTGATGGAGGTGTGACAGGTATGTCAACATGTCGAAAACTCCTTATGTCTTTTTTTTTATGCCAACCGCCCAATTTATCCTATGCATAACATCTTCATCAATTTTGTACCATTGATCCTGAATTTTGACACTTGTATACAATTGTTAAGATAAATCATAAATTTGGGATCTTTATTTAGGTATTAGATGCTTCTTAAATCTTTATTATTCTTTTTTTTTTTTTCATTTCATGGTCATATGATTGAGCTTGATGGTCATATAACACATGATGATGCTTTTATGTAGCTGTTGTACTGAATTTGGTTATTTTTCTTGCAGCTTGTGTGAGACTCGTTAAAGAACATCTTAAACTGGGGGACAAAGGCTGAGCTGAAAACAGAAGTTCTCCGTGGATTAAAGAGATTGGGAAGTGTACTATACTGGATGGGACTTCTAGATATTGTGTTGGTTGGTAACTTGCCATAAGCTTGAATGATCATAGATACTAAATGATGTGGTTCAGCATTATGATGATATGGCTCTACTCAATTTGGATGCATGGGTTTTTACGTATACACCAAAAAAGTAGAAGAACTACATTGTGCAAACATTTCTCATATATATTATGCACAACAGCTAGGTAATGTGTAATGAGTTAAAAGTACAAATCTTGCCCTGGAAGTTTCAGCAAATGGCTTTTCAAAGGGGTTTCCCACGTTTTTCCACGGGTTT